>NC_056726.1:1479040515-1479210478 GCF_019279795.1 Protopterus annectens
TGCAGAATCTGAGGAATATTGGGCATTGCTGTGCTTACTTCCTTGTGCTTGGTTCCAGGCACAGAATCTTTTCCATTTGTCAGCATAAAATTTTCTACTACTAGGCCTTCTAGCCTCCAAAATGACATCCATCACAGGTTTGCTGAGAGGTGTAAAGGGTGAAATTAGTTGATTACCCACTCTGCAAGATTCAAAGTTTGGAGCGGATTGTGCAGAATTTGATAGTTCTGCTGAGACAGTAGGGAAGTTGGCAGGTACCATGGAGGAAGGTGCGACACATTGCGCAGGAGCAGGTACCAATGTTGGTGAGGCCAGTCTGGAGCAATCAGGATCATTTTTGGTTTGTCCTGACTTTTAGTAGAACTTTGGAGAGCAGAGGCAGAGGGGGAAAGGCATAGACTGATGGGTTTTTCCAGCTGAAGGATAGAGCATCCCACTTTACAAGCTTTTTTGTGATAAATTCTTGTGCAGAATTTGTCCAACTGATAGTTTTGGGGTGAGGCAAAAAGATCCATGTCTGGGCTCCCCCATTTGTGTCTCAACATGTTGAACATTTGTGGTTCCAGTTTCCATTCGTGTGGGTCCATAATATTTATGCTTAGTTCATCTGCCAGAGTATTTTGCTTTCCTGGCAGGAATTGAGCTTGTAAATGTATTTGATAAAATAAGGTAGTGTTCCACAATGCCATGGCTAGTCTGCAAAGGGGGTAGGAATGTGTAACCCCTGCTTATGTACCACATTACTGTGGTGTTGTCAGTCTATCAGTAATTGTCCTGAATGAAGGATGTCAGAGCATTCTGTACAGCTAGCATCTCTTTCTGATTGTATGTAGTTGCGTCTTTCGGCTTTTCCCGGTTAGGGGTCGCCACAGCGGAACTCCGGTCCACTAATCACTGGCAGTAGATTTTTACGTGCAGAGTTGCCGGCCCTGATGCACAACCTTCAACGATGGTACGCCCATTCATGCACGTCTCCACACAGAAGACGCAGCTGAGAATCGAGGTGCATTTGATTTGGGCTCCATTTGCCCTGAATGCATCTCCCTGCCAGATGCGCCCCGCAAGCATAGTCTGATGAGTCTGTAGTCAGGGTTTGGGCGGCAGGGGGTGGAATGAATGACGGTCCCTTGTTTTGGTGGCAAGCCTCTGCCCACCATAGGAACTCTAGTTGCAGGCAAGGTATGACAAGAATCATTGTTTTCAGGCTGTGACAATGTTGACTCCATAAGCTTTTTAGGTACCATTGAAGTTTCCTCATATGCAGTCTTGCATATGGAATTAGAAGGATGCAGGTGACCATGAACCCCAAGGCCTGCAGAATTTGTCTTGCAGACAGCTGGGTTTTTGTGGCCACCTGTTTGAAGCAAGTCATCAATTGAATTTGCTTTTCTGGCGCAAGTTAAGTCATCTGGGCAGTTGTATTCAAGCTTGCACCCAGGAATGTAATTTTTTGAGAGGGTACCAGTTGAGATTTCTTTTCGTTTATGGTGTACCCTAGACAAGTTAGAACCCTTTTTACAAACGCCAGATGTTTTAGAAGAGGATACTTGTTTTCTGCCTGAATTAGATAATCGTCCAGGTATGGATAAATTTGAATATTTCTTTGCCTGCAAAATGCAATTACTGGTGCCAGGTAATTTGTGAAGACCCTGGGTGCAGTAGAGAAGCCAAAGGGCAGTGCAGAGAACTGGTAATGCAAGTAACCTGCTATGAAGCGGAGGTATCTTCTGCAAGATTCCCTGATTGGGATATGCAGGTAAGCCTCTTAAGTCTAGAGTTACCAACTAGGCATCCTTGTCTAGCATAGGCAGTAACTGTTGAAGAGTCAGCATCTTGAATTTTGGAATGTCCAGAAATGTATTTAGAATGGATAAGTCCAGAACTGGACGCCATGATTTGTCTTTTCTGGCTAGCAGGAAAAGTCTTGAATAGAAACCTTGTCCCTTTTCCTTTTCTGGTACTGGTAGGATAGTCCCCATATTCATGAGGGACATGACTTGTTTCTGGGCCTCTGCCCATTGATCTGGAGGCAGATCTGGCCATCCGTTTGGGATTGGCAACGTGTGGAAATTAAATCTGTATCCCTGGGATACTATATTTAAAACCCATTTGTCCTGGGTAATCAGGTGCCAGTTTCGTGCATGAAGTGCCAGTCCCGCCCCCCCCCCCCAAAGGGGTGGCCAAAAGAGAAGTGCTTAATGATTGCAGTGGAAAGTCATTGAGACTGTTTACCGTAGGGAGGTGCCTTGCTGCTTCCGGATTTGGAGGTGAAGGCACCTCATTGCTTTGCTCTAAACGTTCCTTGTGCCTGAAACCTGGAGCCTTTGGAATGTCTGGGTTTGACCCGAGAGGCTCTAGTAGGTACTGGAAAGGACCAGTTCTTAGTAGGCCAGTGCCTACTAAACCTGGGTGGCTGCACTTGTAAGAAATCTTTCACAGTTTGCATAGATTTAGCTTCATCTTCCATCTTTTTCAAAACTTCTTCAGCCTTATTATCAAATAGACTGTCCTGTTGTAAAGGAGCATTCAACAATTTTGCTTTAACATGGTCAGGCAGACTTTGCTCCTTGAGCCAAGCATGCCTTCTTATCATAGATCCAGTTACAGCAGCTCTGCAGGAGGCCTTCAAGGAATCAAAACCACATTGCAAAGTATGTTTTCCAACTTTTTCAGCTGAATGTATACGTTTTCCAACTTGTTCAGCTGAATGTAATAAATCCTGCAACTCTATTTTCCACACAGTCAGAAATCAACATCATTTTCTGTTTAAGTAAACCCATAACATGCTATTGATATTTAAAGCATGTGAAATTTACAGTTTAAAGCCCTGATTGCCAAGGTTGCAGACGTGTACACCTTCTTACCCCATCTATCCAGCGCCCTGGAATCTCTGTCAGAAGGGGTAAGATTTTTAGCAGTAGAGGCCTTAATGCCCTTGGGATCCTGAGAAATGGTTTCAGGGTCAGCAGTAGGGTTTTTGAAAAGGAATTTGTGGGAGTCAGGAACCCTGTAATATCTGTCTGGCTTACTAGGAGCCTGAGGCAGGGAATCAGGAGTCATATTAGTTTTGAAGATGGCGTCTGTTTAATATACAAATCTTTAGGCCTGAAAACACCCTCAAAAGCAGGTGCCTGCTCAGCGGCTCCGGACCCATCTAAAAGGAAGAGAGAATCCACCAATTCAATACTTAAGTATCTTCGCGGGCATACTTCAATGGTCAGTAGAGGCCAGCGAATCTAAAGTACTGGGTATCAGGGGCTGCGAAAGCACCTCACCGAGTACTGATGAACCGGCGACTGGCTTAGGAGAAGCATCGTCGGTTTTGGACCTAGACTGTCTGTCTCTGTCTTTTTCTTTGCGTTTTGTAGGTATTCTGGTAGTCGGATTGCTAACAGACATTTCAGTATAGTTAAATTTTGAGCCAAAATATTTAGAAGCAAAATCGTGCGTTGATTAAATTTAGCACAAAACCAACAGCAAGGCACGCTGTGGTCAGTACAAATGAAAATCCTTATGAGGTATTTGCTTCCCACAAGTAATGCAATTATTAACTTTTACTGACATCGGTAAGGAGCAAGAAAAAGTTTCCCCAATGGGGTACTTAGCTTTTAGTTGAAGACTTCGGTTCTGAAACCTGAAAACGAAAATTTCAGGAGTCTGCCTACTGGCACTTGCGAACTGCTTCTGCTTCACGCACCGTACAGCAAGAAAGACTGATGTAATGGTGTCGGCTGCATGATTTATAACCCTGACAACCTAAAGTCAAGGAAGAAGGGAAAGCAACCGACGTAGGACCCAAGACTTTGTTAATCAGGCTGACTGAGGGTAAGTTGCCAGCAGATTACCCAAATGCAATGACTGCAACAGTGAAACACGGAGAACATTGGTTACTTTTAAGAGGAGAAATGTGGCTGGGGTAATTAAAGCTTCTGTTAGCAGGCTGACTGATGGACTTGACGTCACTAACATGCTGCACACCATACTAAATAGCAAGAGAGATTTTAAGACAGGGCCTGTCACACATCTTACACCACTGATGCCCTTGTAGGGTGCTGGGAGGGTGTTGGCAGAAGTCCTGAGGAAAAGGTACAGCTATGGAAGTCGAGTCTAATCTGATGTCTAAGTCAAAAGAAGGAAAAAACTGTTGCAAAAGAGAGTAAAATCCCATGATTGCAGGAACTCCCTGGTCAACCTCAGCAAGAAGCTGAGATCCCTCAAAATCCTCCAAACCTAGTTACAAAAATAAAATCACCATGGATTCTAAATACAGCTACTAAGCTTTCTACAGCTATGTGAAGAATCTCAATGGCAACACTAAGACCTGCTTGGAACTACAGCACAATAGCACTCCATTTACCGAACAAACTGATACTGCCAACACCCTAGCAGACAGGTTCAGTGCAAGCTTTACACCCCCCTCACCTCCCCAAAGGGCCCATCTCCATACCAGAAAATTGCAAAGCCCCTGTAATCACGGATGCACAGGTAAAGACTGCACTCTCCAAAGCCAAGAACACAGCATCCATGGGACCAGACAACATCCCAGGCTGCGTTCTGCATGAACTACAGAATGAACTGGCCATGTACCCAAGTACCATATTCTACCATAGCCTCACTTCAGGCTTTGTGCCTATAGAATGGCGCACCGTGACCGTTATCCCACTCCACAAAGGGGTGCCACCACTGACCCCGGGAACTACTGCCCCATTAGCCTGACGAGCCGGGTCTGCAAAGCCACAGAACGCATCATCCTGGAAGACATAGGTAACCTCCAAACTCTGGATCCCCCTCAGTTTGGGTTTGTAAAAGGTAGATCATGCTTCCTAAACCTGACTGACTTCTTTGAAGCAGTCACCAGAGCCGTGGGCGAGGATAACATGGTGCACACAGCCTATCTTGACCTCGCCAAGGCTTTCAACACCATCCCCCACTCTGGCATTATAGATAAACTCACTGGACTAGGCATAAAATCCATGTCACAAGATGGGTGGCCGACTGGCTCACTGACAGAACCCAGACAGTGAAAGTAGCAAACTCCAAATCAGACTTCAGACTCGTGAGAAGTGGAGTACCACAGGGTTCGGTCCCCGGGTCCTCTCCTGTTCGGGATCTACTTCTCTGAAGTCCAGGCTAATACAGCTGGTCTCTGGCTAATGAAATTCACAGACGACTGCAAACTAGGAGCCATAATAGATTTGCCTAAGGATGTGGACATTCTACAGACAGGCCTCACTGAGATGGATGCTTTGTGTCAAAGTCATGGCCTAAAGCTCAATGCCAAGAAGTGCACGGTCATCCCCTTTGGGGAAAAATACCGTACCCATGAACTACCACATAGGTGGTAGCCTACTAAACACCGAAAGTATGACAAGAGACCTTGGGACACAGGTGGACAGTCTCTCCTTTAATAGTCACATCGCTACAGTAATCAGGAAATCCTATGTGGCACACCATCACAAAGGGGTCCTCCTCCAGAAAAAGAGAGGTCATCGTTCCTCTTTACTCATCCCTCATCAGACTCATTATAGAGTACAACGCCCCATTTGGCATGTACCTCACAAGACATCTGCAACTAGAAAGGCCACGGAAATACCTCACTAGGAGGATTACCGACCTCAAACAAATGCCATACGCAGACACAAAAAACTCCAGCTCTACTCTGTCGCATATCGCCTACTCAGAAACAACCTCTGCCTAACATACAAATCCATGTTTAACTCGGGTCTGATGGACATGCTACACTTGAAATCCCAATCTCTCCGAACCACACACTTCAGGGGTTGGGAGGGTGGCCTAATGGTTAAGGTGTTTGCCTTACAAACACAAGGTGCAGGGTTTGAGTCTCACAAGAGATAATTTGCTAGGCTTCCAATGGCTCGCAAGGGCAGTTAGCCTAGTACTAACCTATAAACCCTATGAAACTTTGTTACCACAATAAACAGAACATGCTGGGGGGATAGATTCCCATCCTATAGACTTTCCAGGCTCTGGAACAAGCTACACTCATGTTGAGCAGAGCTCCTCATTAGCCCTCTTTAAGAGAGATCTTGAAAATTGGATGGGAAACAGGAAATTGGCCCTGGGGATCACTGCTGTGGCGCTGCTCGACAGGGGCACAGGAAAATAATTTTCTTGGGTGGCAAATGCCAGTGAACCTCATTTGGCTATGCTTATATTGGCCCTTGGGCTGATAGCCTAGTACATACCTATGAACCCAAGTCTGTCAGTCGGGCTACCTATAAGGCAGGAATCCTAAAACAAACAAAAAAAAAAAGTTACTGCGAATACTTATGACAATCTTAACTTTTCAGCATGTAGTTGAGTAAGGACTTGAAATTTGTGTTGCTGTCTTCTAATTAAGCTGTTTTACATTTCAGTGGAGCAATTCAGTTTTCTAAATGTCCTAAAGCTCCAGCTACTGTAAACACTTGCTACACAATTATGCCCAATTTTCTGCAATATAAAACATATAAAGTGCAATGAGAATCTGTGTGGAACCAAAAGTTAAGGACTGCTGAACTGTATGCTGCTGCTGGCCCTACAGTTACCTTGGACTCCTCTGGCTCCCCGCAAATGGGTCCTGTTTTTTGGGGGGGTCAATACAAGCCACAAGTCCCCCCCCCTTTTAGTTCTCCAGCTTTTCTTTGACTAAAGGAATGCAAAATGTCAGTGCAATTGAAGACATTCTGGTGCCACTGGAGGCAGTAAAGTATGCCTTAAAATTCTCAGTGAATGTCATGAGTTGCAGCTAGGCATGATGGACTAAGGCAGCTCCAGTGCATGCTGCCCTAAATGAACCATCCACAGGGCTTTGCACAAGGCACATGTTTAGACTAGAGAAGTACAAGGGTGGCTGCCTGACAGGTGTCAGACTTGACATCAATATCCTAGGACAGACCATCTTCATCCTGAAAATGAAGGATGAGGCAGTTCAGGTGGAAAATGGCCCAATACACTCAGCAATTCTGAATAGTTTGAGCAAATCGCTGAAAATCACTTCCAGCTTTTACTGACTTCACCCTCTTCCCCAGTATTGTAGGGCCATAGCATTACATTGACAGATAGTGAGTGCGAATGAGAGAGTTAGGGGGTGGGGCTGAGACTCCCCCCTCCCACAAGGAGAAGAGAAGAAAATATTCTCTGTAGACTGCTGAAAGCTTTAAAGTATCTGGACTTCAAACTACATTCTGAGAGTTGACAAATCTGGTTTTACACCCTGATGGAGAAAGTGGAAGATGCAAACACCAACCTCCCCATAACAAACTCCTATCTGGACAGTGGACCTCAGAGCTCTGCAGTGTGGAAGCCTTCTTAAAGGCCACTGCTGCAACAGTGGAGTCAATGATGGGTGCCTGGGCACAATTACAGTCCATTCACACCTGAAGCATCATGTCCTGTCTGGTTGCCTATGGATAAGGGCCACAGCATCTAGTCCATCCCAAGTCTCCTTGATGATATGTGTCTAATGTGCTGGTAGAAGAACCACCCAGAATACGGACAGGAGGGAGGGACAGTAAACGGCCTTTCTGGCGATGGAGTCTTGAACAATCCTCATTTCTGCTTAACCCTAAATTTCTCCAAACATGGTGTCTTTTGAAGAGAATCGCCTAAATCTCCATCATTTCTGTTCAGCTGAAGGCATCCAACCTACTAAGTCCTACGGCAGAAAAGCAGTCTCTCAAATGGAGACCAGCATTAAGGCAAGGGATGCTCACGCAGATGGGACTGCACTTATGGCACTACAGTCAAGAAGAATTATATCAAGAGACCCCAATGTCAGAAGTGCTGACATGATGCTGGTCAGAAGAGGCATACAAGACTCAAATGGCACAGTGAGACTGCATGGTGGATGTGATGGTGGCTGTCTGGGAACAGAGTTTAGATTTGACCTCTGCATACATCAAAGGTTAGTCTCTCCTGCACATTGCTCACTTACCACAGCTCAAGCCAGAAACAGAACGTGTGTAACATAGTTAAGCAGAAAAGTGACAGTTATTATGATACCTTCTGGTGAGTGTCTCAACAGTGCAATTCGATATCAATGAAAACTTTCAGTGGTCACTAAGGCTGCCCTTTTCTCCACACTGCAGTGTGATCACAGAATTGGTATATATTAGCTGTGGGGGATGAGTGTGACAAATATTCATTATAAACCATTAAAAGTTTCCAGCAATTTTGATTGGCAGTATCTGGACTTGAAGTTATGTTTGAAAAGTTGATAAGAACACCGTTTTGAACCCAAATGGAGAGAAAGTGGTAAGCTGGTATTTGGGTCCTTCAAATTACTATGATGTACACTATATGGCAAGATGGACATCGGAGCTTTCTGGCATATGCAAGCCTTTTTAAGAGGCCACTGTTGCACCAGTGGAGTCGATGATGGCTGCCTGGGTCACACAGTTCCAGTTCTCAGGAAGCCAGAGGTTCTTGTCAGGTCTCCTATGTATACAGGTCACATCATCGATTTCCTTCCAAGCTTCCATGATTGCAAGTATCTACATTTTGTCAATAAAACGAGCCACAAAGGAAGTTTGGGGGACAGGAGTGAAATCTCCAGCAAGGTCCTTTTTGGAGACAGTTTCCGTGAGCCATCCTCCTCTTCACTTTTGCATCACCCTACATTTCTCCCAAAGTTAAAGCTCAAGGGGGGATATGGGGGATCACCCGTACCTGCACTGTCTCCAGATAGAGGATGCAAAGGAGAGTCAGTGCGTTTCTTCTTGCACATATACTTCCTCCCCCTTCTACAGTGGGGCAGCTCTAATGAGGAGGAAGCAGAAGAAAGACCAGCTCTACTGTAGTCTTCCAATTAGCCATTTGATCTTCCATCCCCTGCGTCAGAAAAGCAAAATCTTACATGAAGGCCAGCAGCAAGGCAAGCTCTAAGGAATGCTCAAGAAGACAGGACTGCAATGACAGCAATGCAGTTAAGAAAAATGGCTAGAATGATTACAAATAGCACATAATGGCTGACCCAGATGGACAATGCTAAGAGGGTTCTGAAAGGAGATGATCTTCAAGCCCCTCAACACAAAGGGCTTTAATATACACAGGTCTGATGTACAGAATGACTGATGGCATCAGTGAAAACAGACCTCATCCCGGCTTAGACTCTGGAAATCATGGCTGAAAAGGAACCCTGTGAGAAAAGTTTCTGAACCGACACAGCAGATGTCAGTGGCTCAATTACTGTGGAAGGCACCAAAGCACTTACCCAGGCTACATGTGTCACCTGTTGGGTACTTGGACTCTGCATTGAAAGGGGTTCCAGATAAACTAGGAATGGTGACCAAATCCCATCACCCTACAAACAGTAGGGTGCTGCTCGACAGAGGCACAGCAAAATAATGGGTATAGTTCCCCAAAAAAGGTGGGGAAATAATAAAACAATGGGCTAGGCTTATAAATGCCCTCGGGCAGATAGCCTAGTATGAACCTATGAACCTATGAACAGTGGAAGAGGGTATCAGACCCATTTAACTTGTGCCTACAACAAGTCAGTCATTGTAATGAAGTAAAACTCATAAGGAACTCATAGTGGAGAGAAACATCTGTCTAACCCAACGTGGCAGAATTGTTTGAAAGTGGAAAATCTTCAAACAAAGCATCACAAAGAGAAGACGGACTGTCATAACACTTCGACTGACCATCCTTCTATTCCGGTGACCATTAGCTTAAACATCAGCATTATTATATCATGAACTAAACTCCGTTTGTACAAAAGCTGTGCAAGTAAACATCATAACCGTAGATGTTTAAATCAGACAACAGGCAAGAGGGGGCTGGAATTTATTGCAGAAAACTGGCAAAGGGACCAAGGAACTGGGAGCAAATAACTACAGAGGGAAAGGTAATAGAATGGGAGCAAATAACTACAGAGGGAAAGGTAATAGAATGGGAGAATGCCAAGAATTTACTTGCACTGCAGGTTAGAGGTTGCCTACACTATCAATCCTTGATAGGAAAGGCAAACAAAGAAATGGGGGGGGGGGTCAAAACAAAAGAGCAGCACTTGTAGAGTTTTTAGTAGAATCTAGAACAGAAGCTGCCATTAAAAAAGGAATAATTACAAGAGCATATAAAACACTGCATGATAACTATAAGAATCAATCAGAGGAGGTTAGAAAGAAATTGGAAGAGACTGGCTAAGCAAGTCAAAGAAACAATGGGAGGCTATAAGTAGGACTCTCAAAAATGCAACAAAATCTAGAAGATTTCTGATCTCTGCTTGGAAGTGTTTACGTAGGTATTTTTATACCCCATGTAGACGCCAAAGAATTTTTCCTCAGGTAGACAGCAAATGTTGGAGGTGTGATGGGGAAGAAAGAGGTAACTGAGAACATATTTTTCAGAGTGTAGTGAGTTGGCAAACTTTAAAGATCCCCTGCAGAATGCTCTGTCGGAGATGCGGGGCGAGCAAATTAGTGTAACTAAGGAAAGGATTTTTTGAGCTATAACAGAATCAGAATTGCCTAGACATAATAAGGCCTTGCTGAGTAATTATGGTGGCTACCAAAAAAAGCAATTACTAGAAAACGGAAATCAAAGTCTACACGAACTTTACTAGAAGTAGCGAATATAGTAACAGATAAAACAATTGGAATTGGGATCTTTAGAAAAGGGTAGGAGCAAATTACATAGAAAATAATTGGAACTGTGCGAACAATGCATGCAGAGGAGGAATGAGGTTTAAAAGAAGGCGGGATATGAATGAGCCATGTAATGTTTGACTGAACTGGATAGATAAGTGATGTATAAATGTTTGCAACTAGAACTGTGCCAGGATGGTTTGTTTTCATTTACACAAATTTAAGATTAAAATTACCACACATAACACAGGCAAACATGTCTGTTAAAAACAGTAGATGTTCAAATAAGCTCTACTGCAGAAGCCTAAGCAATATGGGTTATCCCCTGCAAAACATACAACAGCCAGCCAAGCTTCCAAAGTTTGAGGGCACCAAAACCGTTAGTCTGTGTAGCTCGAGCTGACCAAGTCAAGTTGTGCCAAGTCCTTCAGAGCTTTCAGGCCAATACAGAAAATAGAGTGCCGAGGAAGACAAGGTTAGGAAAATAAACAAAAATGTCTCCATTGGCATAAAAAACATACAGAAATAAAGGGGATATGAGAGAGGGGACAGCTACTGCAACAATGGTCATTTGAAAATCCATTATGGTAAGTTTACTTACACAGCTGTACTGCGTTTCTTATCACTGTTGCAGTAGCCTAAGCTATATGGCTAGATTACCACAGCTTAGAAAGACTAGGAAAAGAAATGAGGGCTCCAGGAGCCTAAGGAAAAATGATCCCAGCAAAGCCTATCCTAAACCTCTGAGAAGGAATCGAGTTTACAGTGCTTTGTAAAACTGTGCAGAGAGCCACATTGCTGCTTTTCACACACACCTAGAATCCAATCTTTTCCAAAATGTCACAGAGGAAGCCAAGGCCCTGGTAGAACGAGCCTTGATCCTGCCTGGAACAGTTTTCTTATGGTAGGTGTAATAAAAAAAAAAAAAAAATTGCATGAGACAAAAAAGAAAGACCATTTCCAAGTGGTTAACACCTTTATTGAATTATCACTTAACACAAGAAAACATACATTTATATAAAAAAATATTAACATATTCCTAGTTGCAATCATCATACGTCACATTTTTTTTGTATATTTACCATCAGTTCAACATTACATAAATTGATAAATTCCTGCCTTCCTTTACCACGGTCACCACAGCAGATCACCGGTTTGCAGACTGATTAGTGGAGTTTTTACTGTGTATAGTTGCCAGACTGGCGCCCAACCTTCAAAGAAGGCGCAGACACACACACACCTGCATGTCTTTAAAACTCACTTGACTGCAAGGAGGACCATGCAGACTTCACACAGAAGGTGCTCCAGCAGAGAATCGAACCAGATAACCTCTTGCTGTGAGGTGACAATGTTAACTGCACTACCACGTACCTCAAACTTTACTCCTCCTTCAAAACATTGTACATGCTCTGTGCCCACAATTCATCTTTTTCCATGTTATTTGCTCCCTTCCTTTCTAAAGAATTTCTAAAGAACCCACTTCCAATTATTTTATCTCTGTTACAACATTCAGTACATGAAACATAGTTGTTTTAGACTGATTTTCATTTTCTAGTAATTTCTTTTCTGGCAGCCACCAGCATTAAACTTGGTAAAGTCTTAGTATATCTATGTAATTCAGGCCTTGTAACCCAGCTGAAAATCATTCCCTTAGTTACACCCATCTGTTCACCCAATTTTCCTGAGAGTACTCAAAAGAATGTTTAAAGTCTACCAACCCATTACACCCCCCCCCAAAAAAAAGAAGTTATGCACTCACCATAACATTCCATCGGAGTACCTGTTCATTTGTCTTCAACTTGTGGGTTCCTGGATCTGGCTCGGCCACATATCCAGCATCTGATCCAAGTTCAAAGCTCCTCGTCTTACCCACAATGCCACAATGCTCCTGTCTCCTTCCTCCCCTTCAGATTGAATTTGCTGCCCAATCCAGTATCACCCAACCCAGAGACTTGTCCGTACAAGAAACCAACAAGAATAAGAGACACCATACGATGACCACCTCCATTATTCTTAGGAGGCACCAATCGTTCACACAAGGCCGAGGGAAGGAGGGAGGGACGGTTGAAGACAAATGAACAACTAATCAGATGCAATGTTATGGTGAGTACATAACTTCTTTATCTGAAGTAGCCTTCATTTGGTCTTCATCCTGTGGGACAGAGTCCTCAGCTTCCAGACACCTGGAAGGCCCTCAAGGAAGGATATTCCACAGCATGGTGGAGCCAAAGGATGCCCTGTTCCTGGATACAATGTCCAATTTGTAATGAGAGATGAAGGTATGGTATGAGGACCAACTTGCCACAGAACAAATATCATCTAGTGAAACTCTGGACCAGCAAGCTGCAGACGTGGGCCAGACCTGCTGGAATGTTCTTTCACCTGACATGGTGAGGAAATCCCCCCAGCTAAATATGCCCAAATGATACACTGAGAAATCCAATGGGCGACGGTAACAATTGGTTTCCCTAAAAAAGGTTTGGAGTAAGAAATGAAATTTACGAAACGTTTTTGTCCTGTGCAAGTAGAAATGCAACTGTCTGTGCACGTCTAATAAATGCAATTTGTATTCTCACTTGTTTTGAAAATTGGGAAAGAAGACCGGTAGGTTGACTACCTGATTAATGTTGGCCTCTGAAGCTACTTTAGTTAGAAAGGATGGCGGAGTACACAAAGACACCCTGTCCTTATGAAAAAACATACAAGGGGCTTTGAACGATAAAGCGTGAAGTTCCGAAACTCTCCTGGCAGAAGTAATGGCAACCAGAAGGGCAGTCTTCCAGGAGAGAAACTGCATATCCACTGAAGCTGCAGGTTCAAAGGGAGGTGAGACCAAGGCTTGAAGTACTAGGTTAAGATCCCAGTGTCGTAGGGTCCTTTTCCGGGGGGTTGAAGAAGAAAGGTACCTTTGAGGAAGGCCTTGCAAAGCTTTGAAGATGCTAAGGAAGCCATATTATCCCCCACATGATGATCAGAAATTGCCACAAGTTGAACTTTGACTGTAGAAAAACTGGCACCTTGGTGAAAAATTCCAGATAAAAATTTCAACACTGCAAAAACTAGAGCCGTAAAAGGATCTAATGCATGCTGAGAGGCCCAGAAAGAAATCCGTTTCCATTTGCTGGAGTACACTTTTCTGGTGGAAGATTTATGAGCTGCCACTAGAATTCTTTTGACGGAAGAGGATAATCTGGGAGTCCTGACTATCATGGGAAATGGAGCAGCCAAGCAGTGAGCTTTAGACTGTCCAGGTCTGGATGGGGAATCCTTGAGGGATGAGATACGAGATCCGGAACTGGATCCAACGTCCATGGTGGAGTCACCAGATGAGACCTTAGAGAAGGAAACCAGACTTGGCGAGGCCAAAATGGGGCAATGAAGATAACTAAGCTTCCCAGCCTGCGAGCTTTCTAAAGAAATTTTGATATTAAGGGAAGAGGAGGCTAAGCATACGGTTACAAGTGGCATCCCACAGGGCTTAGTCCTGGGACCCCTCCTGGTCGGTATATTTTTCTCTGAGGTACAGGCAAGCACTCTGGTTTGAATTGTCTAATCGTGCCCCAATGAAGTCTAATATTTGGACAGGGGTCAGAGATGATTTGTTGAGACAGATGGTAATGCCTAATGTCTGGGCTAAAAGAAGAAAGGAATCCCTCGCTTGACAAAGTTGATGCCTGGAAGGGGCAGCGAGGAGCAATCATCCAGGTAGGGAAATACCTGAATGCCCCGGAGTCTCAGGTGAGCAGCTACTACTGACACTTTGGTAAACACCCTGGGGGCTGTGGTGAGACCAAAGGGGAGCTCTCTGAATCAATAATGATCGGCTCCTAGACAGAAGCAGAGAAATCTCAGAGCATCTGTCCATATTGATATGATAGTACACATCCTGGAGGTCGATCAAGCACATCCAATTGTTCTCCTGCAGGAAGGGCAGGATAGACTGAAGGGTGACCAGGCAGAATTTCGCCTTGGCCACAGACCGGTTCAAGATGGAGAGATTCAAAATGGGTCTTAGATCCCCCATTTTCTTTGGCACCAAAAAGAATCTGTAATAAATACCTGATCCAGAGTGGTCTAGGGGGATGGGTTGGATTACTCACTTTCTTAGCAGTTTTGCAATTTCCAGTGCTGCATCCTCCCTGTGTGCGAGTGGAATGCTCAGAAGGTGTTTGGGTGGTGGAGGTGGCTCGAGGAAGGGGATTGAATAGCCTCTGGACATAATTCATAATACCCAATGATCTTTTGTGATGGACTCCCACTCCGTTAGTTGCAATGAAAGGCTGCCCCCGAATGCCTCCAGAGATGAACAGTCGGGCAACCATTCAGAGTTGCTGCATGGGTCTCTGTCAGAGAAAGGTTCATGAGGCCCTAATTTCTCGGACCCCCCCCCCTCTGCCTCTAGGGCGACGTCTATCAAACCGCCTTCTGCCCCTGGTGGAAGGTGAGTCTCGAGAGTGTCTGGGAAAATTCTGAGATTTCCAAAACTACATCTTCTTGGTCCCTCGCTGATTCCTACAGAAGAATCGTTGAGGAGCTGAGATTGGATCCTGATGGCAGACAGTCTTCCCATCCTTCTCACTCTGAACTAAAGTCTCATGTACAGACTTCCCAAACAGTGAAGATCTGTTGTACGGGGCATTGTTAAATGTCTTGAAAGGCTCCGAAAACTGACAGAGCTGGATCCAGGCATGTCACCTGATGGCAACACCTGTACCAGCTGCCCTAACGGCTCCTTCGGTTGCATGGGAGAGGAGGCACATAGAGGTGTTTGCAACTGATTTTAGAGTGGACATACGAACGGAGAAAACCTTCTTGTCCACCGCCGACATGGACTTTGGGGTCCACTCAGCGATCTCCTTAACTACGTCTCACTGCAGCCTAATTACATGCACCATGTAATTCAGCGCCCGAACAGAGAAGGTCTCTAAAGCGTACACCCACTTCCTGAAATGGTCCATCACTCGACTGTCGGTCATGAAGGTGGACAATAGAGGTCTCCTGAGCGAGCTCCTTCCTAGTGGCAGCTGCCACCACCATGGCATCAACGGGGGATCCCTTGTCCCAATATAATCTGAGGAGGGGCTCAAGACCTTATCTGGACATTTGAGAATGGGCTTCACCGTGTCCGGTTCCTTCCATGCCAGAGGTGTACTGAGATCCACTAAAGGATCTGCAGGAGGGGACATCCGGGAAGTAGAGGGTCCTGCACCAAATGCCTCGAGGAACACAGATTCGTCTGAGGAAGGTTTTTGGGCAGACCACCCTCCCTCACTGGCGAGAGAGTTCCATGTGGTCTCCGAGCAAGACACCCTCGGGGCAGGGGGGGTGACCGGGGGAAACTTTCCCCTTCCTCCAAATCAGTGTCTTCAGTGAGAGACTCCTGCGGGGAGTCTAAGTGCCTCCTTTTGCAAGTACGTTTGCGACAGATCTCTTCAGTGGGGATCTCTGGGGAGGTCTCACCAATGTCTTGCTGTTTTTCCAAGTACTTCCTGAGGCAAAGTGTCAGCAGGCTGTCCCTGAGATGGCAGAATGGCAGGAACCACACCACAAACAGAGGGAGTCAGGTGGAGTAGAGATGGTCAAAGGTCTCGAAGAAATTGAGAGATCCCTCTCCACCACGAAGAAAGCCAAAGGGGAATGGACATCCTGAGAAAGGACAACAGGAGACGTTACCCTCTGACTCGACAGTAGAGAGTCAGAGCCGAACCTCCAGGTGCCGAGATAACATGGAAAAGGCTGTGCTCCGACACACTTGGAGCAGACACCAACCCCTTAGATCCGACGCCGAGGCTACAGCTCAGAGAACTTGTCAGATCCCAGCCAGTCAGATCAGACCTGCTCATGGTCATAGCCAGTGTCGAGGTACAATGTACCAGGAGTCCTCAGATCCAAGGACTCCGAAACCCAAGGTCAGATTGGAGGAGGAGTAATCAGGGGTGATGAAGGGCTGTGTGCTCCCTGCTCCGGAGGGAGGGGGGCAGGCAGGATTCCCATCTGTATCTGGGTGTGGATGAATTTCCGCATCATCCTATCCATCTCTGCTTCCCTAAGGCTCTGGGTGGAGCGGGAGGAAGAAGCAACTGACACCGGCCTGGAGTGGCAGTGAGGAGAAGCCTGAGCTGGCGACCAGTTCGGGGGCTCCTCTGGCTCTAGAGAAAACAGAGAGGAATGGAGCTGGGGAGACTATGGTCTCAGAGCCAACCTAACTTTAGGTGGTGGGCCGGCCGAAGCTGAGCGATCTGGGGATAGCTTCTTTGGCCTATCCCTTTTAGAAGTTTTGTCTCCATCCCCAGGCCTCTTAGCGGGAGTTTGAGTCCCAGATGCCGGGGAGGAGACAGAGGCAGAAGCTGGGGGCACATGGACTTGAGTCCCCGAAGAGGGAAGAAGGCCTTTAAGAATGAGTCTGTCCCTCCTGTCCTTAAGTGCCCGGGGATTATACCTGGTACAGATGGAACAGGAGGTTTGGAGATGGGCTGCCCCAAGACACTAAAGCAAAGTGTGGCCATCTGCTGGGGAGAGCTTATGACCACACACTGTACATTTTCTGAAGCTGGGTTTGGGAGTGTCAGACATGTCCAAACCTCAGGCCCAGCACACTCACAATCACACAGACCACATATGTAGGGGAAAGAAAAACAGTTTTTTTTGTTTGTACACCGACGGAAATGCAAAGGGGAGATAGAAGATAGAGAAAGGTAGGTATAGGTAAAAAAGGGAAAAATTTACACCAAAACAGCACTTAACACAAACTTTTATCACAGGGAGCTCGGATCATGATGCAGACATGTTCATAGGCTCATAGTTCATAGGTTGGTACAAACTCAGGCTCATAGTTCATAGGTTGGTACAAACTCCCGCCAAGTAGCATGGCACATGAGATCTGAGGGGGAAGGAAGGGGACAGGAGCATTATGGGTAAGGGGAGGAGCTTTGAGCTTGGATCAGATGCTATATATGCGGCAGAGTCGAATCCGATATGGATGCGGGAACTCACAGGTTGAAGACAAAATGAAGACAACTACTTTAGATCATATGTTTCCAGTTAACACCTTCTTCCCATCACACCTCAAACATCTGCCATTTACCTCAGGCAAAAACCCTTGGAGTCTGCCTGGAGTATTAGAAAAACAGGTAAACAAGTAAAAATCCTAAATCTTGTAGATATTGTTGCAACATATGGGAGCCATAAATATGTCCTCCCCATTGTGAATTGCTAATCTCTCCTCCCAATCTTTTCTAACCCCCCCCCCTCGTATTCCTATAATTGTGCAGTATTTTATATGCCCTACTATTGTTAACAGCCGCTGTTAAAGATTCAATTACAAATGCTACCAGAACAGGTATTTCAGTTAGAATACAGGCAAACAGAAGGGGATAGGGGAATCCTATCAGTCCCTGATAGGGAAGGCAGTCTCCTAGCCTGCAGTTCAGATAACTTTTTGGCTTCCTCCCATTCTATTTAATTTCTCCCTCTAGATATTTGCTTTCAAAACCTTGGTTCCTTTGCCAGTTTTCTCCAGTAAATTGCAGCCCCTCTTGCCTATTATCTCTATAATCAGTTTAAAACTGAAATGGGCTTAAATGAAGCTGGGTCTGATGGGTGGTTACCATCTTTAGGTATTACAGTCACCACATCTTTCTTCCAGGATGCTGGTGCTTCACCTCCTTTAAAATACTGTAAAAGAAAACCTTCCAAATCTTTGATCACTTTCATCCCTCCTAGCTTCCAAACGTCCATAGGAATACCATCGACTCCTGCAGATTTTCCTGCAGATTGGTCACCGTTCTTACCTTATCTCCTCTTAATTGTTGAGCTGCATCTGACTCTAGGTAGTCAGTCTTCCTTAAATATTTTTATTTGATTTCCACATTTCTTAGTTTTATGCAAATTTACGCAAAATTTCCAAAATATCACAAATACCTCTACAGGATAGGCTAAAAGGTTACTAGGTTAACGGCCCTAGAGCCCTTATAAGTCTAGCCATATTATACCAGAGTTACCCCCAAATGCTCTTGGATAGATGGGCGTTATCTGCAGAGCAAGTCTAAGGTCAGCACAGACTACGTTTGTCTGGATTCTCTGGTTATTTTTGTTGTTATAGGCTCCTTAAGTTTGGCAACAACCCTTTTCACTTTTTATTGCCCAAGTCCTTGTGCTAAGAAAGTGTTTGTGCTCTGGAGTTAAAAAAAAAAAAAAAAAAAAAAAAAAAAAAAGCCGTTTTCTAAACTCATACATATTTATCCAGATACTTCCCCGTTTTCTCTTTAGCACTCTACAATTGCATTTATTTTCATCTTTTGTGTTACATGGACCCACTAATGTTTGTCAGGTTGATCTCAAGTGGTTCCTTGTCTTCTCAATTTGAACCTATGTCACATTTTACAAGACTTTTTATTTTAATGAAAACCCTCAAAAAATTACACACAGACGCAGTACACTCCATAACCTAATAACTTAAAAACAAATGCACAAAACTATGTACATCTTCAAACAGTGACGTTTACCCCTCTTGATAGGAACTGTCCCAAATTGACAGCTACATACACATAGGCAAATTCTAAACTAAAATGAAGGTTTATCCATGCTAAGATGCATGTTACAGCCTGTGCGTCTTACACTAACTGCTGTTCTTGTCATATCTTTACTCCCCCCCTCCCCAGACGTGAAAAACACCTTGTATGTTTCAGAAAACAAACTTTTACCCTTAAAAAAAGTGCTCTGGCATTTATTGCAGCTTGCTCCATGGAAACAATAAAAATATACACTTGTTCTTAGCCACAGACTGCTCAAATCTAAGATTTATTTGCTGAAAGAAAACCTTTCATTACAGTCCACGTTTTCTTATTTACTTGCATACACACCAATTGTTTGATAAAGCTGTGGTCCTTATTCTACATTATGCAAAACAAAAAAACATCAATTCTACATATACTAGAATCTGTGCACTTTTACACCCCATTCCTCCACTTCAACAACCAAAGATTATAGCATATTTGCTTAACCATGTTTTTACCAAGCCTTTTTTACAATGTAATACCTACTTTTCTTAAAACTAAAAAAGAAAAAATGGCACTTGCTTACATTACTTTTATCACATACAGCAGTAAATGAAAATGCTTTATGATACAACATGCAATTTATACCATGAAATGGTCGATTCAAATACTGTGAACAAAACCCATTTTAGTCACTTTTTCCCCTTAGTGCCCTTCCAAACATTAATAACGAAGTACGGTTTATGGTGTTTGGCTCCCCCACAAGTTTAACGAAGTCAACAGAAGTCCATTCTTCCCTTTTTTTCTTGCAATGCATTATTTCACAAATGTGACTGATTCTTTATAATGTCACATTTATTCACTAAAGTCGGTGTTGCTGGTCTTGCTCCTGTTAATCTCCATCTCCTAACCCCAGAATCTGGATCAAGTCCAAGAACTCCAAATTCTTGTAGTCAACTCCAATTTTTTTTCTTCTGTCTCAAGCATTTTCCTTTGGAACACTGGTAAAGATTTCACGGGCAAAGTCTCTTTATGAGCTTTATTTTCAGAAGAATGAGAAGCAGTCCCCTTATGTTTGTTGGACAAACGTTTGTATTTTCTCCTTAGCCTGTTCTGCATCAATAAATGGCTTTGATCCTCCAAGAGAAAAATATTCTGAAGACAGCTAGATATACAGCAACCTGAATCTCTCACCTACCTCTCTATATTCCCTTACTGCTGGGATAAATTTGACTGGTGTACAGTGAATACTCTTTTTCCTCAAACACTACCTCCAATTTTCAATACTTTGCCCTTCTGCCACAATTTTGTCAGACATCAACTTTCTGCTGGTATGATTACTTCTTTACTGAAATGGGTCTTGGCTGCTTTCTCATGGCCAGGTTTGGAGTATACAAATGATGTGCCCTTTCAAATAAATTCACATGTGGAGTAAGAGTCCAGTTGCTTAACTGTGCTTTCATAGGTTGGTACTAGGCTATCGGCCCTAGGGCCTGTGCAAGCCTAGCCATAACAATCCCCTGCATATTTCTTCCCACAATATTTACTTCCCTGGACCCGACTAGCAGGGCAACTGATGTGATCCCCAGGGTGAATTTCCTATCACCCATCCAATCGTCAAGGTTCCTTTTGAAGAGGGCCCAAGGAGGCGCGCTGCTTGACCTACATGGGCAGTCTATTCCAGTGTATGGGGGAGTCTCTGGGTCAGAAACCTATCCCTCCAGCACGTTTTGTTCATTGTGATGACAAGGTTTAGATCCCTGGAGCGTGTGGCTCTGAGGGATTGGGATTTCTTTAAGTGAAGCATGTGCAACAGCTCAGGGCTTGGCATGGCCTTGTATGTTGAGCAGAGATTGCCTCTGAGTAGACGATATGCCACAGACTATAGCTGGAGTTTTGTTTAGACTGTCAGCATAGGGCATCTGCTTTAGGCCTGTGATTCTTTTAGTGAGGTATTTCTGCAGCCTTTCCAGCTGTTGCAGATGTCTTGTGAGGTACATACCAAATGGGGTGTTTTACTCTATAATGGGTCTAATGAGGGATTAGTACAGTGAGACAATGACCTTTTTTTCTGGATGAAAAGCCCTTAGTGATGAGGTGTGCGACATAGGATTTCCTGACTGTTTTGGAGATGTGGTTATCGAAGGTGAGACCACTGTCCATCTGTGTCCCGAAGTCATAAAATTAATAGCAGTCCTTGGTCAATTGTGATAGTTTCTTATACACAAACTTGTCTTTGCTTTGGCTCATTAGCAGCAGTACAAAGAACTTCCCCCTTCCCTGTTTATTACCTTAAGACAATCCCAAAGTTAATAAGTATTACCTGTGGCAGGCACCATTTTTAAAACTACAACCACCCTTGTCACTATCATATGTTCATTTATCAGTTAACTGTTACCTGATTGTTTCCAGCCCCCTCATGAGAGCAACTAACAGGTTCTCTACCCACTTCGCTCCCCACCCTGCCCCCTATTACCTCCCACCCCCAGTGGTCCCACCTTTATTACACTCACAAACCCCTCCCATCTTTCCAAAAGCCAACCACAGCACTAACCCAACACTACCTCCTCCATCTTCCCACTATCACACCTCCTCAAACATGTACAAGCATACCTTACTTATGCTCACTGCATGCACTCTCCTTGCATATCTTGCATCCTACCAAAGCTCCATCATCCCCCACTCAACCACTACCACTGTACTACTACTCACACCACCACTCATGTCTCACCCTCACTCAGCTCCCCTCACGCCAACTCAAGAACCATCCCTATGCACCCCCCACATATTCTACCAACTATATTAAACATAAAGCATCCCTACAACTTAACATAGTAACCCTCCCACCATACCTATTACCCACAGAGCACAATCATAAAGTTTCCCTTATAAACAAACACATTCAAAAAACTGAGAAAACTAAACTTCGTGCATATCAAAACTAGCCCTAAGTGGAGACATCCACACCAACCATGGCCCTACCATCTCCAACCCCAATCCTCATAATCAGACTAAAAACCACAACTTCTCCCATATTACAGCCAATAGAAAACAAAGTGACTTCCTTCGTCTAATCCTAAATATTAGAAGTATATCCAACGAAGTCCATGAACTCCATGCCACCATAGACTTGTACTCCCCAGATATAGTCATCCTGACAGAAACCTGGCTAAAACCTCACATTACCAGTGAGCAAATACTCCCTACAGGTTACGGCATGCAAAGAGTAGACCGGCTAAACAAGAAAGGAGGCGGTGTTGCAATAATATTTAAACAGCATCTAAACATCCAGATCTTAAAATAATCAGCTCCACAAATAGGCAATGAAGAAATAATATATACCAACCTCAAAATAAACCAAAACAAATCCATCAACATAATTGGATGCTACTTCCCACCTGGACAAAACATCCCTCCACTAGAAAACCTCCTCAGCTTGTCTACCCACCATCTCCCCCAAGAAATGAGAAGTTATGTACCTACCATAACGTTCCATGTTAGTTGTCTTCTCTCGCCTTCTTTCTTGCTTGATGGGTTCGGAGCCGATCCTTGGCTCCGACTCGGCACTTGCTAAGCTCGAGAGTCACTTTTACCAGCTCGAGGCAGCCCCATATCCCATGATGCAAGGCGGTAAGTACCCAGATCTCGTTTGATGACAAAAGGGCAATAGCACCTAGCATAAAAACTTCCCAAAGGAAGAAAGGAGGAGAGAAAAACCTGCAGGATGGTAGAAGGACCAGTTCTGTATGGTCTTCAGAACTATAATTCTTTGTAGAGAAAGGTCTGTCCAGGCCTGGGGGAAGGAGGGAGGGTCGCAAGAAAGAAGGCGAGAGAAGACAACTAACATGGAACGTTATGGTAGGTACATAACTTCTCAATGTTAAGTTGTCAATCTCGCCTTCATTCTTGCTTGATGGGACCGTGTCCCTAGCACCTCTATCCTTGGTGGCTCAATGGAACAGACTCTTGAGGACGGTAGAGCCAAAACTGGCTCTGTCCCTGGAGGCCAAATCCAATTTGTAATGGGAAACAAATGTATGAGGAGTGGCCCAAGTGGCCGCTGCACAAACAGTGTCTAAAGGAAGTCTAGCTTGAAAGGCTGTAGAAGTAGCTAAGCTTCTGGTTGAATGTGCTTTAGGTTTTGAGCACAGCTGTTTTCCCCTGAGCCGATAAATTTCAGAGATGACAGAAGAAAGCCATCTAGATAAGGTCACTTTTGAGACAGGAAGGCCTTTCTTGTTATCAGCATAGGAAACAAAGAGTTGATCGGATTTCCTGAATTGTTTTGTTCTGTCCAAATAATATCTGAGTTGGCGGTGGACATCAAGATAATGTAGTTTTTGTTCCGATCTGTTTGAATAGTTTGGAAAAAATACAGGGAGATCAATGGCTTGATTCAAATTAGTCTTTGAGGCGACCTTAGGCAAAAAGGTCGGATTAGTTCTCAATGATACTCTGTCTTTGTGGAAGACCAAATAGGGGGGGGTGAACAGATAGAGCATGAAGTTCAGACACCCTCCTAGCCGATGTAATAGCTACCAGGAATAAAGTTTTCCATGAAAGAAATTTCAGGGAACAAGAAACAGCTGGCTCGAAGGGGGGAAGAATCAAGGATGTCGGCACTAAATTTAGGTCCCATTGAGGAGGAGGACTCCTGACTGGAGGCTTCAGGAGGAAAATTCCTTTCAAGAAGGCTCTACAAAGCCTGTGGGACATGATGTTGTGATCTGCGAACCCGACATGAAAGTTCGAGATAGCAGCCAACTGAACTCTAACTGTGGAAGAAGAGGAGCCCGCGTGAAAAATCTCCGCTAAGAAATCCAAAACTGCTTGAACTGGAGCAGTGAAGGGATCAATATTTTTGGCTTTAGCCCAATAAGAGAAACGTTTCCATTTGCTTGTATAAATCCTCCTGGTAGAGGATTTTAAGGAAGCTACTAGGATGTCTCTAACAGGGTTAGAGATCATAGGAAGCCTGGCTAAGGAAGGAAGTGGAGCAACCATGCTGTGTGGTTGAGAGAGGGGATAGACCGGTGCAGCTGACCAGATTGGTGAATCAGAAGATCTGGCACTGGGTCCAGATGCCACGGCTGCACCAAAAGGTGACGATGGAGGAACGGAAACCAAATTTGTCGAGGCCAATAAGGAGCAAGGAGAATCAATTTGGCTCTCAAAACGGTTGCTTTCTGGATAACTTGAGGGATCAGAGGAAAGGCATAAAGAAGTCCCTGGGGCCAATCCTGGGTCAGAGCGTCTCTGGGGGGATGGCCTGGGAGTGGGAAGAGAGAGAAGAAGTCTGGGCATTTGCTGTTTTGGGGAGTAGCAAAAAGATCGCAACATGGGCGACCCCATTCCAGAAAAATCTCTTCCACTATAGATTGCTTGAGAGACCACTCGTGAGGCATGAGAATGGTTCTGCTCAATCTGTCCGCTAAAATGTTGGTTTTCCCAGGGATGTGCGTTGCTACCAGTAACCGATGAGAGGAGATCGCCCATTGCCAAAGTCTGAGCGCTTCTCGACACAAGGGGTAGGACTTGGTTCCGCCCTGTTTGTTGATATACCAAACTACAGACATGTTGTCTGTGTGGACTGCAATTGTCCCTACGGGAAGAAAGTCGTTGAGGGCTTGCAACGTTAAAAGCACTGCTCTCATCTCTAGGACATTTATGTGCAGGTGGTATTCGAAAGGTTGCCACGTCCCATGAACCATCCTGCCCTGATAATGACCCCCCCACCTGATCAGGGAGGCATCCGTAGTGACAGTGGCTACCGGAGATGGGGGTACAAAGAGTCTGCCTTGGTGAATCTGGGGAGAAGTGATCCACCAAGCAAGATGATTCTTGCAAATCTGTGTCACCAGAATTTGGTGACGCATTGGAAGTTGTTGGTAAGACCACTGAGTGAACAACATCCATTGAAGAAGGCGCATATAGAAGCGAGCCAGGGGAAGAAGGGTAATGGTCGCAGCCATGAGGCCTAACACCTTTAGAACCATTCTGGCCTGTATTTTCTTGTTGGCTAGAATGATCTTGACGTGACTTTGAATGTCTGAAATTCTTTGATCTGTAAGGGTAGCTGACATCCGAACAGTGTTTAAGTTTGCGCCTATGAAAGTAATAGACTGGCAGGGCAATAAGGATGATTTTTCGGAGTTGATCGAGATGCCCAATTGAGAACAAAGATTTATTGTGTAATCCCTGGCTTGAACAAGCTGATGCCTGGTGGTGGCTGAAAGGAGCCAGTCGTCGAGATACGGAAACACCTGGAATCCTTGACGTCTCAGGTGAGACATGACCACTGCCATACATTTGGTGAACACTCTGGGGGCTGTAATGAGACCAAAGGGCAGGGCACTGAACTGGAAATGACTGGACCCCAGCTGAAAGCGGAGAAATCTCCTGGAGCGTCTGTGAATTTTTATGTGATAGTACGCATCCTGAAGATCTATTGAGCACATCCAGTTGTCCTTCTGTAAGAAGGGCAGAATTGACTGAAGAGTGACCATTCGGAATCTTGTCTTCCTCACAGACTTGTTGAGTCTGCTGAGATCCAATATTGGTCTCCAGTCTCCGCCTTTTGGGGACCAAAAAGAACCTTGAGTAGATTCCGGCTCTGAATGATCTATTGTAACTGGCTGAATGGCTCTTTTGCAGTAGTTTTAAGACTTCTAACTCTGCAATTTCCCTTAGACCGGTGGTACATCTGGAAGGGAATTTGAGTGATAGAAAGGATTTTCCTCGAAAGGAATTTTGTAACCCTCGGATATGATCGACTGTACCCATCTGTCTTGAGTGAGGGAACGCCAGGCTTTTGGGTACAGCGATAGTCTTCCCCCGACTGCCTCCAAGGACGGACAGCCGGGCAACATCTCAGGGATGCTGAAAGGGCTTGTCAGAGAGAGGCTCTCTGCTTCCCTGGTTTTGTGGACCCCTCTGCCTCTAGAGCGGCATCTGTTATTGTTACCCCTCTGCCTCTAGGGGTAAACTGACCACGTGAATCCGGGCGTGACTCCTTGGGATTTATGGAACCACATTTTGCCACCCTTCTGCCCTTTGGGGTAAGGTCTAGAAGGGGTGGAAAAACGGACCCCTACGGCAGAAAGAGTTTTGCCGTCCTGCTCACACCTGGTCAACGTTTCCTACACTTGAGGGCCAAACAAAGCTGACCCATCAAAGGGAGAGTTTGTGAAGGACGCCTTAAAGGGATCTGCAAAATTACAGAGCCGCATCCAGGCTTGGCGTCTAAGAGCCACACCTGTACCTGCGGCCCTACTCGCTTCATCAGCAGCATATGATATCAGTCGCATGGAGGAGTTAGCAATGGAATTAAGGGTTCCTAGCTGCGAAGCAATTTTTTCTTGAGCCCCTGCAGCTGTAGGATCCTGTACTACTTCACCTAGCTCCTTAAGGATATCCCTCTGGAGTCTGGTGAAGTGACATAGGTAGTTCAGCGAACGCATAGCAAAGGTCGCTGAAGAAAACATCCGCTTACCATATCTATCCATGGTCCTAGAGTCCTTATTAGGAGGATGGACAGGTACGGAAGGATCTGCAAGTTCCTTCTTAGTGGCAGCCGCCACCACCATGGCATCAGCAGGGACACCTTTGTGAGGAATTGCTTGTCCGACGGGCAGTAATAAATTTAGAAGGCCTCCTAGGGACTGGCTCTACAGAGTCAGGAGCAGCCCACGCCTTTCGAGCAATAACCTGCATAAGGGGGTCGAAAGGTGGAGACACCCAGGAGGTGGAGGGCCGAGATCCAAACGCCTCCAGGTATACGGACTCATCCTCAGAGGGATTATTGGTGGGCCAGTTTCCCCTCTGTCTAAGGAGTTCTAGGATGTCTGAGAAGGAGACATCCTCAGAGGGGGATCTTGGGGATCCCTCTGACTCATCAAAGTCAGTATCTGAAGTGAAAGACTCGGGGGAGTCTACGTGTTTCCTCTTACAGGTCCTCTTCCACGGAGGATCTCCTGACAAATCAGGAGAATCCTCGGAAGAGGGGGGTTCTTCCCAGTGGGGAAACCTGAGGCGGAGGATCTCTGGGTCCGGGAGCAAGAGAAGTGGCAGAGATGTCGACAGGCACCATAGAGGGAGGAGCTAAGGGAACAGACTGCTGGCTGAGTCCAGTGGCCAGCACACTCTTCATCACCTCGGCTCCTCCCAGGGAGGCCCGAGAGAACCCATTCCGAAGAGCCAGGAACTCCAGGACCCACCGAAAGGGAAGGCTCCGAGGCAGATGTCGGAGCCGAGCTCACCAAGGCCGAGGCTCCAATGGGAAGAGTGGGGTCAGACAAGGGTCCGATGCCACTAACCCCCTCGGAGGAGACCAGGGAAGCCCGACCACCGAATCCCTCTAAGGAAGGTCTCGAAGAGGAGATGAGAGTAGAGGCTGAAGGAGCAGAAGGGGGTATCTGTCCCTCAGCCATAGCAGAAACTATTCCCGAAGACTCCAACTCCAAACTCTGGGGTAGAGTCGAAGGAGGAACTGCAATGGGGTGTGGACCAATAGTCGTCTGTTGAGACGGACTATGTAGCATTTGGGCCAGTGCCTGTGATTTTAATAATCTACTGACCACTCTCTCTAAATCATGGTCAGAAAGCCTGGATGACCTGGAAGATCGGCTCCGATGGCTCCGTTCCGAGAGGAGAGGAGAAGCCGGAGCCGAGAGTATCGGCTCCAAGGAAGGGGACCTAGACCTCTTCCTCGAAGGAACCATCTGAGTCGACGAAACCATAGAAGCTGTCGGAGCCGACAAATTCTCGGCACCGGCAGAAGGTTTCGATGCATCGGCTCCGGCCGGAGCCGATACAGCCATAAACGTAAGGGTGTCGGAGCCAATCGGCACCGACACCGAAGCCTGAGCCACATGGTGATCGGAACCGACACCGAAGTGGTCGAACCAGAATCGTCACCGATGTTTGTGCAAACCAGAATCGGCTCCGGCCGGAGCCGATCTCGACTCTGAAAGAGTCGGAGCCGAGGCCGCAGGCTTGGACACAGAAGCCTGGGCCTTGGAAGACTTAGAAGTCTTAGATGGAGCCGACTTAGCCGGAGAGCCCTCCGGCTTAAGAAGGCCCCTCAAAATAAGCTTATTTCTCCTTTCCTGCAGGACTCTCTGGCTAAAAGAATGACAAATTGCACAGGAGTCCTGCAGGTGGAGAGGTCCCAGGCAGTAAAGGCAAGAAGTGTGACCGTCTGTCAGAGACATTTTCTGACAGCACGAGTCACACTTCTTAAAGCCTGAGACCCTTTCCTTAGACATGTTGTAAAACACACACACACAACACTTGTTCAAGAAAATTTACAATCCCAAAAGGGAAAAAATATTGTCTCACAAACACACACACACACCCTAACAAGGGGGGGATGGGATGGGAAAAGGCCTGACTAAAAAGTTTTAGTAGAGAGGGAAATTTAGTCAGGAAAGGACTAAAACTAGTCTAAAACTATTAATTTTAACTTTAAATATGACTTTAAAGTGAAAAAAGGGGCAAAGAAGTAGTGTGTAAATCACTTACCAGGAGCTGGTAAAAGGAGGACCTCATCAGCGAAGCGGCAAACGAGATCTGGGTACTTACCGCCTTGCATCATGGGATATGGGGCTGCCTCGAGCTGGTAAAAGTGACTCTCGAGCTTAGCAAGTGCCGAGTCGGAGCCGAGGATCGGCTCCGAACCATCAAGCAAGAATGAAGGCGAGATTGACAACTTAACATCTATCATTTTAGGCGATTTCAATACTGACTGGCAATCCTGTTCTGGCAACCACCCAACCCATCATGTAAACGGCTTCACCCAACTAGTCCAGTCGCCAAACAGGATAAATAAAAACTCCAGCAACACACTATCCTGGATTGGATACTAGTCAGTAAGAGCCCCCAGTCATATATAACAGGCTGCTTATCAAATAGCCTCAGTGATTACTCCCCAACATTCCTACTCAAAAAATACCTATACCAAGCTAAACCTGTCATCTACCGTCAAATACGTAAAAAAAACTAAACTTTAACCCACTCACATTCATCTCATCCCTCAAAGAATGTAAATGGCATCCTCTAAAGTACCTCAGTCTTGATGACACAGTTGAATTTTTTAATACTACCTTCCTGAGCATCCTTAATTACCATGCCCCCATAAGACTTTCCAGAACCAAAGCACAACCCTCCCCCTGGCTACAGAAAACCACTAAGTCAGAAATGAAAAACAGGGATAAAGCCTGGGAGCACTGGCACAAAACCAAAACCCCCTCAACTAGACAAATTCCTAGAACTACGCAATAGTCAAAAAGCTAATAAAACAGGACAAATTCCAATACTACCAGTCTGCCCTAGACTCCTCACAACACAGCCCCAAACAATTATGGTCCTCCATGAACTCCATCCTCCACCCAGGTAAAGTCAGTACCCCTCCTCCTAACACACCTCACTCCTCAGAAAATATTGCTACCTCATTCAACACACACTTCACACAAACCATACTATCACTAGCTAAACACAACCCCCCTCCCCTCCAACCCACACCTTCAACTAGTAATCTCCCCACTGCCTTCTCTTTTTCTCCTGTACCTACCTCCAACATAAAAAAAACTCTCAACTAAACTTAAGCCCACCAAATTAGCAGCAGACAACCTCCCAAGTGAATACCTACAAATCGCAGCTGATGCTCTGGCCTACCCAGTATCCATCTTGATTAACAGATCTCTGTCAGAAAGTTACGTTCCCACACTGTGGAAAGTATCACATATAATTCCCCTCCACAAAGGTGGACCCTCCACAGAACTAACCAATTACCGCCCCATAGCTATTCTCTCTCCACTCTCCAAAATACTAGAGAGATGCATACACTTTCAGGTCTCAGACTACTAACAACCTCCTTTCCAATACTCAGCATGGTTTCCGACCAAACCATATCACCACCACTACCTTACTCTCCTTTACCAACACTATCCTTCAGCATAAAAACAATGGCTCTCTCTCCTCTGCTACTTTCCTAGACCTATCTAAAGCATCTGACATGGTCCCACACAAACAACTTATCTCTGTCCTCGATAACCTATCCTTCTCTCAGTCAGTCACCAACTGGTTTCAGAATTACCTGACCGCCAACAATCCGTTGTATGGCAGAATGACATCTCCCCAACTACCTGTCACCATAGGGGTTCCCCAAGGATCCATCCTTGGACCCCTACTCGTCTGTTTTCACCAATAATCTAGCCTCTGCCACCAAACATGGCACACTCATACAACACGCAGATGACTCAACCATCATCTGCTCAGCCCAGTCCCTACCAAAACTACAGTCACACAGGAAGCCTTTTCCTGTGTTGAAACTTGGTTATCCGATGCCCAATTAATACTCAACCCAAACAAAACTAAACTACTCATCTTCCAACCCACCAAACATACTCAAACCAACTCTCACTTTATCACAGCAAAAGACAACACCACTATATACCCAAATGAACGCACCAAATTGCTAGGAGTGGAAACAGACAAACTAAAATTTGACATTCACATATCCATGACCATAAAAAAAGTCCACAAAAAACTAGGAGCGTTATACAGAAATAAGCAACTTCTCACCAAAGCAGCAAAGATTTCAATATCAAATTCCCATCTTATCTCCACCCTACTTTATGCCTTTCCAATATATACCAACCCAAGGCAATGCGATCTAAACAAGCTAGAGACCTGCTACAACAAAATCAACAAAATCGCCAAATTCGCCACAGGGGCATCCTACAGTAGTCACCACTGTCTCTCACTTGCTAAACTGGGCTGGCTTGAACTCCTCACCTCCTTTAATGGTATCAACTTCTCACTTGCCCACAAACTAGTAAACCATCCACTAAATGTCCCATCCCTCCAGAATCTACTCCAACCCTATCGCACCATCAGACCACTAAGATCCAGCAACAAAAATCACTTGCAGATCACTAAAGCCAATCACTCTGCTGGTGAAGCACTAATCTCTTGCACCATAGCCAAATTATGGAACTCCCTCCCACCCACAATTACCTCCATACCATCATGCACCCACTTCAAAACTTTACTAAAAGCACACCTAAAAACATGCTGCCTATGGCCTTGCAACTCCCATTCTTAATATCACCCACCCCATCCAACCACTACCTTTCTTTCCACTCCACTAACTACCTTGATTATAGCAAGCTCAGATGCTCGTAAGCCTAGTACTTATTATACAGCAGAAAATTCTTATTGTAACATTTGTTAATGTCTGTTATGTACCTCACAGATAAAGATTCTAGTTGTCTACTGATGTACTATGTTTTTCATCTGAAAATAGGTTGTAAGTAATTGCCATGTTAAATTAATTGCTATGTAATCCAAAGTAACTACTGTCTGTTTATTTTAACTGTGGAGCTTTTCTCCCCGGGCCTCTGCTGAAAATGGACCTACGTCCAGTCGGACACTCCCGGTCAACAAATGTAAATAAATAAATAAATAAATAATACAGTCTGTTCCTTCCAGTTCCTTTGGTACAGCAGAAAAATCTCAATTTTCTCTGCATGCACCGTCTTCTGACTACCATTTTTTGAGAGAGTTCTTCTTGAGCAGTCTCGTACTCAAAGACTTTTCTTAATTTCAACCTCTGTTTTTTGCAGTTTTATTAGTTCATCGGAATAGCGGTTTAAAGACCTTCCATTTTTCCAGACTTTTGTTATTTGAGTTGAAACAGTCTTTCAATATTTCATTTATTTTAATCAGCTCTGAGCACATTTGATTTATTTTTCCTCTAGATGAGTGCAAGACACGGCTTCCAATAAAGTTGGAGCTTGAACTTTGTTTGCTGAAAAGCTGCAGGATTCTTCCTGGTCAGGGTTTTCTCTTCACATTTTCTAGTTGATTTTCTTTCAAGTTCTCCAATTTTTTTCTTTGCTGGCATCCAGGCAGGCCCTTACTAGCCAATAACTGAATTTATTAAATCTGGCAGAGTTACTGCTCTGGAAACAAGTTTGTTTCAACACCAGTTTTCCTTTCTTAACTTCACAAGAAATAAACGGCTCAGACGTTCTGAAAGATTTAATTTCATTAAGATAATTCCAAAGTTGTCTGTGGACATCACGGTACAGAGTATACTTTCTACCTCATTTTTAGTTCTGGAAAGGAGAGAGAGACCGAAATCTTAGCTGAAGGTAAATATGGGCAGCACTTTAATCCTATTCAAAGGATTAGTTCCTACAGACCCTATCTTTCTGAAAATAAGAGCAACCTACCATAAGAGCCTGCAACTCTTGATACTTTGCTCGCATAAGTCAGAGCAGGGCAGTAAGAGACTGTCTACATTACAATCCTCAAGGTAGCACAGTTAGTCCAAATAGAGCAAAATCATTTTGTATTACAAAAATTTAAATTAAGATGTCTGTGTTCTAGGATTTACATGCAAAACCCATTTCAAGAACATTTTTATACAAGACTGGACTGAAAGAGGAGATCCCATGGGCAAGTGCGCTGAAATGGCCAAAAAAATAATATTGAGGAGTAAGACACTACAGGATAGCCACTCACTGCAGAACAGAAGAAACACTAGCCACGAATGGGTGCAAATAATGTTTTAGGGATAAATAAAACCTTTTCCCATCTATTAGTAGCTGGTTTTCTTGCCTCCATTAATCCCGGTTGCGCATCCTCAGGAAAAAAAAAGGTACTTAAATGGTATTAAAACTATTATCCAGGCAGTCAGCTGAAGTTGTTAGGGGTCAGGATGCATCAGACACCCCCGGTCGTGTGTTAATTCTGTGAGGAACCTAGAATTAACTGGCCCTGACCATTTCCAAAAAGGAGAAAGCGCACAGTTGTACAACTTACCATAACGGTAGATGTTCTACTGATCACTTCTGCAGTATTCCAAACAGATGGATAATCTCTGCTGACACCTGGCAAGGGTACCTTCCCTGGCTCATCATGTCCAACATATCACCACAGCTGGCAGGTTTAGGCATACGTAGGCAGATGTATGAGCAGAGATCCACAGACTATCGTCAAAACCAGCAGCTTAAGACCCCTGTGAAAAGGAATAGTCAGCTAGGAAGGGCCAAGCATGAAGTGGAAGATGGCCTCATGGTCCAGGGGTCCTGCAGCTAAGGCAGAAAGGGATGAAGAAATGTTAGCCCAAACAGAGTGGAAAGAATACTGCAGGGATCAGTATGACGCCTACTGTTAGGGTAAACTCTTGCACAACTGTAGTATGCCCAGACAGAGATAACGGTTGCAGTAATCGAAATAAAAGGGTTATTCCCAGACATGAAGGGAGGTTGGCTAATGGCAAGAGGAACTGTGCAAGAGGACTGACCTTGCAAAGGCAGCACTGGATACTAAAAAGGCATCAATTCTGTAGTGTTTAGTGAAGTTGTGTAGAGGACCAGTTGGCTGCTTCCAAGACGGTTATGGCATCAGCTCCTTTGTAGAAGACCCCTGATCACATTGTCCTGGTAAAGTGCTCTAGAGGCCAGGAGAGCAAGGATTTACCATGGTGTGAATAACAAAAGGAGATGGACTTCAAGATCCAGCTTGCAATGGTTTGTTTAGATACTGTCTGGCACAGTCTGGAGTCCATGAATGAAAAACAGCTGGTCTGACAAATAGACAATCTTGTCCAAATAAAACCTTAGCTGTCGGTGTGCATCTAAGGAGCAAGTCTTTCCTCCTTGTTCTATTGGTTGAGAAAGTAGGGAGGTTTATAGCCTGGCTGAAGGGCATCTTCTTCACTACTTTAGGCATGAAAGAGAGGTTAACATTCAGGGTTACCCTGTCCTTGTGAAAAATAATAAAGGGTGGAATGGCCACGAGTACCTGTAGCTCTGAGACTTATCTAGCAGAAGTGAGAGCCAGTAGCAAAATGGTTTTCCAGGTACAAAATTTGAGATTTACTGAAGATGCTGGTTCAAAAGGAGGTAGAGTGAGCTTTTCCATCACAAAGTTGAGGTCCCAAGGAGGGAACATGGGTTTTCCTTGGGCGATCTTAGACACAGTACTACTTTTTCAGGAATGTTTTGACCTCCAGCCTGGACATAAGTGGATTGAGAGGAAGACAGGCAGAGATAGAGGACAGATGGGCTTCATGAAGTATGCAAGACCTGCAGTCCTACGAACTAAGATGGAAAGCACCTCTGATTTTGACGGGTCTTGACTACTGCTATGACACAGAAAAGAAAACTTCTCATTTGTCTATCTAGGATTTTAGAGTACCGGATTTACTTGGCTCCTGGAGGACCCAAAGTACGTCCTCTGAAAACTGGTGCCTGAAAGGGATCAAAACTCCACTATCCACAGGCATAGGTTTAGGGATCACTGGCTCGGATGAAGCAGTGAACCCTTATATCGTACAATAAGCTCCGCCTTGTGTGGCAGTTTGTGGTGGTTGCCTCTGGCTAGATGGAAAAGTGGGAACCAATATTACATCTTGGCCAAAAGGGTGTAAAGTAGCAGTTTTGGCCTCTCTTTATACTTTTGCCAATACCTTTGGTATAGGAGGTAGTGTAGGGAGGGTGTGCAGAAACTTCCCTATCTAATGAAGAAAGCATCTGTCCTTCAAGATGACAGATAATTGGTTCTGATTCAAGAGAGGGGGAAGCTGTTTGTTGCTCCCTGAGGCAAATAACTCTGTGGTATTCCCCCCCCACCTGTGTAGGATGCTCAAGAAAACTTGCCTGTTTAGGGTCCATCTATAAGTGCCCTCGATTGACCAGCTTAATGATTCTGTTAGAACACAGTCCTGTGATGGGATTATGTGGCGAGCAGACATGTTATTGTGGATGGCTAGGTCCCAAGCACTCTATGCTAGTATGCACATTTGGCATGATTTGGTGCCTCCCTGCCTATGTACCACATTACTGTAGTGTTGTCCTTCAGTACTTGCAGAGGGCCTAGCTTTGAGGTGTGAGAAAACTTAAGTGCTAGGATGAGAGCCCTTACCTCTTTCAGGTTGATGTGCTCTTATTCTGAGCTTCGGTTGCCACCTGCCCTGAACTCTGTGGGAACCTGTCCAGGCCAACCAAGCCCCATCCGAGCAACGTGTGCATCTTGAGTCGGAGTTTGTGAACTGAAGGGGTGCCCTGGGTTGAGTTTCACCTGGTTTATCCACCATGAAAAAACTCTTTCCTGAAACAAGGTATGAAGCAGAACTCTGTCTAGAGGATGTGTGTGTTGCAATCACACTGTTTTCAGGTACCAATGAATTTTCCTCAAGTGCAACCTGGCTAGAAGCATTGTGATGGTTGCTGACATAAATCTCAGAGCTCTTAGGAGCTCCATGGATGAGCATTTGTTGAGGGAGAAAAGGTTGGGAGTGTAAGCTGCAAGACTTTGCACCTTCTCCTGAGGTAAGCAGGCCTGCATCCTCATGTCCAATGTGCAGCTCAGGAACACCAAGTCAAGTGGGCTGTAGGGAAGAATTCTTTGCAGCCAATAACACCAACTGCAAGGAAAGGTTGAGGGTGATGTGGAAATCTTGCTATACGATATGCAGTGAGGTAGCCTGGACTAGATCAATGAAGTAAAGGAAAATCTGAAATTTCTAGTTTGACAGGAAGCTATTACTGGTGCTAGGTACTCTTGGGGCTGTGGAAAGCCAAAAAGCAAAGTAATAAACGGAGATAAGAGTGTGTAAAACCTGAGGAACCTCCTGTGGGAGGGGCGAATGGGAATATATAGACAGGCATCCTTTATATCCAGGGAGACTAGGTATGGCTGTGGAAATCTAAGGCAGCAGTGTCGGTAAGGAGAGCATTTTGAAAGCGGTCACTTTCAGAAAAGTGTTCATAGCAAAGAAAGATCCAGTATGCATCTCCACTGTCCTTTTCTTGAAACTAAGAAAAGTCTGGAGTAAAAAAAAAAAACAAAAAAACCCCCACACTTCTTACAAACTTTATGGGTACAGGTCCTATTGTACCCGGGGCTTGTAGCTCCTGAAGATTGTCAGAATATGAATTTGGCTGCGGGGAGGAGGGGGGATACCATTCAAAGGAGGGAGTTCTTTCCAAGACATGGCATAACCTTTTTTTTTTTTTTTTTTTTTAATGATAGACAGCACCCACTGATCTGAAGAAATCTTTTCATGGTTTGAGATGGACTAAGTTACCTTTTGCAGACAGGCAGTGCAGGACAAAAGGGAGGGGAGAAGGATATGAAAGACAGTGACAGATTTTTTTCTGAAAAGGAAGGCCTTCCTTCCAGATCTGAGTTCCTTCAGGTTTCATAGGTTCACAGGAGTGTACTAGGCTAATAGCCCTGGAGCCTTTACAAGCCTAGCCCATAGAAGTGCCGATGTTGGTTCCCAGTGCCTCCATCAAGAAGAGCCACTGGAGTGATCCCGGGGTGAACTTTCTATTTACCATCCACTCATCAAGATTTCTCTTGAAGAGGGCCAGTGAGGTTGCTCTGCTCGACATGTATGGCAAGTCTATTCCAGAGCATGGGCAGTCTCTAGCTTATGAACCTGTCCCTCCAGCATGTTCTGCTGCAGCTTGTTCTGTTGATTGTGGTAATGAGGTTAAGGGCCTGGAGAGTGTGGTTTGGAGGGATTGGGATTTCTTTAGATGTAGCATTTTTAACAGAGCTGGGTCAGACATGGCTTTGTAAGTCAAGCAGAGATTGCCTATTCATAGATGATATGAGGCAGAGAATAGCTGGAGTTTTTTTTTAATCTGTCCGTGTACGACATGTGTTTAAGGCCTAGGATCCTCTGTGAGGTACTTTTGTGGCCTTTCCAGCTGTTGCATGTACCTAGCAAGGTACATGCCAAATGGGGCATTACACTTGATGACTGGCCTAATGAGGGAAGAGTAGAGAGATGATTACCTCTTTCTTCCTGGATACAAAACCCTTGGTAATGAGATGTGTCACACATAGGACTTTCTGACCACAGTGGCAATGTGGTGGTCGAAGGAGAGGTTGCAGTCACCCTGCGTCTCCAGATCTCTTATAACCCCTTCAGTGTTCAGTGAGCTCCCATCAATGTGGTAAGCAGAGGAAGGTTTTTCCCAAAGGGCATGACGACGCATTTTTTTGGCATTTAGCTCAAGGCCATGGTTTCAACACCAGTCACTGGTCTCAGTGAGGTCTTTCTGTAGGATGTCTATACTTGGGGAGTTAATAATGGCTCCCAGCTTGCAGATGTTTCTCTGGAAATCTTTCTGGGAACACTCCTGTGTTTCTGAAGAGGTCTGCAGTGTCTTCAAACAAGTGAGCTTGGTTGGGTATATCCCTCTGGTATCTAGACAAAGGGGTAAGCAGAATTTACCTGCAAGTCTTTCATAGTTTTTGACTTGTTCCTGTAAGGGTTTAAATAAGTTGGCTGCCTGTGGGTTGAACAAAAAGTTCCTAAAATTGAGTCAACAAGTTTGGCTTAGAAACTCTGGCACAGGTTGGATGCACAACCATGCATACCTGCGAATGACAGAGCCCGTAACAGCTGCTCTGAAGAGACCTCCACAGCATCATAACTACATTTTATACTGTGTCTGGCTAATGGAGTAGCCTAACTGACAAAGTACATTTGTTATTGAGAGTCTGAGCCCTGTGAATCCACCATTAGCTTGTTGAAAGTGTTGAGTATTAAGACACTGTCATCTGGGTCTGGTACTTAGTTGCCTTGAATGCCAGAATAGAGGAATTACAAATCTTTCCCTACCTGTCCAAGGCTCTATTGTCGGTCTTCAGGGAGAACAATCGTGTTGGTAAGAAATTTAAGTTTGTCAGAAGAGTAATACAGTGAATGGTCAGCCACACGGTTCTTGTACAGTAAGGTAAACTCATCATGAACACTAAGAATCTGTCTGGTCTTTTAGGAGCAGGACATTGCAAATCAGGAGCTGTAGAGGTACACTGGAAAGCATCAAAAAAGCATCCAGAACTGGAGGGACAGGGGTGCCCACTTCCAAAAGGCTGTAATACCTTTGGTGGACCGATAACATTTGCCTAGACTCCCACTTGAAGTGCTTCATCATGTTTATAATAGTCTCTCCAAAAGAAGCTTCTTCCACTGGGGAGTCAGGGGAGATAAAGTCTTCATCTGAAAGAACTTGACTGAGGAAGGAATCAGAGGAACAGGCCAGAGACTCGTCACAGTCAGAGGCATCTTCAAAGGAAAGGGAAACAAATCAACTGGTATCTTCTGAGGGAGTAGGAGCAAGAGAGAGCAGAAAGGGAAGAAAGTTTCACAGCCACAATCGCCTTGACAGAAATCCATCCATTCTTCTCTTTGCAAGGAGGTGGTGAAGGGACATGCTTTGTCTTCTGATGCTTTTTCTTCAGTGTGACATCCGCTTGAACCAAATGGGGCAGTTCAGACCCCTTATGTACCTCAATTAGCTTTCTGGGAATCTTTTCCCCGACTAAAACCTGTAGGACGCCTTCTGGTCTCTCTGAAATTATGATTTACAGTTCCCACCTTTCTGTAGATACAATCACCTCAGCCATAGGACCTATGACACCACAATGGCCTTTGCTGGGGTCTCTGTAGAGGGCTTCAAAGGTAGAGTCAGACATATCTCAGGTTGTGTAACAACACAGGGTAGAGGAGTGTCAGTACTACGCCTTAAGTTTTTTCTTGTACAACAGATGTATGTCCAGAGAAGCAGAATCAACCATCTTGACTGGGCCAAATTCTTTAGAAGACTACAAATGAGATCACAAAGTCTTGGGCACAAAGGTGAGTCAAAGTGTGCAGGCCTTGAAAATGTGCAATCGCCAAGGTAGAAGACACTGGGTATGGAAACCTTTGTATAAAATTTGCTTAATGCATTCACACTTACCCCTCTAAGCTGACAGTGAACACAGATATAGTAAAACAATTTAAGCAAATAAAGGAATGTTCCCCAATGGGGCACGTATTTATTTTAGGAAGCAACAGTACCAATGTCCAAGTGACAATGTCCAAGTGACATTCAGTCTAACAGTTGAGCAACCTGTGCTTGGGCTACTAGCAAGATAGCCTCTATGGTCAAATGTACACCTATATACCCCTACAATTGCAAGCTGAGGTCACATGTAAGACGCAAGATCCAGTAAAGGTTAAACTTTGGTATCCTAGCCAGATGTCAGTAAAGATAAGCCTTCTGTTTGAAATACTTTAACAGTAATCTCAGTCAGGACATCCACTGTTGCCATGATCAGAAAGAAGTCACCACAATGATCTTTGGGGAGTCCTCCTGAAACCTCAGAATTACCCTGGATATTAGTGGAAAGGGTGAAAAAAAAAAACAAGGGACAGTTGAGTAAACTTACCATAACAGTAGATGTTTGAAGGATCACTGCTGCAGTAGCCTTAGCTTTATGGGTTACATTCTAAGATACGACAACCATCCACCTTTCCAAGCTTCACGGCTCCTTCCACACATCCAAACAGTTTGGCAGCTCAAGTTGAGCAGACTGAAAAACAAGTTTGGGTACCAAAACCTTCAGAGCTTTCCTGCCAACAAAAAGGGGGAGGCTGAGCCCTGAAAGGACTATGCTATGCACTTGTTTCTCAGTTTGTTACTTTTAAAATCTGTAACTGTTGCAAATTGTTTGTGTAGGCTGTGATAGCCGATTTATAGCATTTATAAGTGTTTACTGTATCTGTTTCTGCTTGTTTTCTGACAAAAAAAAAAAAAAAATATCTCTTGTTTTCCCGCCTTACTGAGCTAGAATAGTCCAGTTTCAGAGCTTGCTGATCCCTGGGCTTTGTTTGCAGTTCCTGTTACTGATTCTTTACCTAATTTGGAAGAGAGGAAGTTCCCTTGCTTACCAGTGGGAGTGGGAAGCATTGAGCTGCCTGTTGGTCCAGTTTTGTGAGGTTTCAGCCAGCAACTTGTAGTTTATTGGTCGTTTTGGGCCAGTTCTTAGATTCTTTCAGCCCCTGATATAAACGCTAACCGCTGCGTTTAGCCGGTTTAGCTGAGCTGCTACCGTTGCACACTAGGGCAGCGGTTAAGCAGATTTAAACTATTAGGGCTACCTAAAGTCCACTCTTCAAATTTTCCCTTAAAACTACCTTCCTCGAACTATACTACTGATCTAATCAGCATATCCTATAACTAAAAGATCACCTCTACCTAACTCCGAGTAGCCTATTCTGTATCTGTCAAACCTAGCACTTGCTCCTACAGTACTTATCACCGAGATACAGCACTCTTGTTATAGATAGTACCCCAAAAGGCGAACCCCATTTCTCGGACACCCACATCCCCCGGAATCTCTTTTTAAAGTTTTTTGTCTATTCCTTCTAGCATGTCGAGGCATCAGTTGCTAGTATCCTCTCCTGCTCAGCTGGTGAACCTGGGAATATTGAGGCAATGTTACAATTGCCTCATGTACACAGACAACCCTCTCCTCCTCCCACAAAACACAAATACATGCGAGAGATGCAACTATACGGCCAAACTGGAGGCTGAGCTCTCTCAACTTAGGACTGGCAAGACCAGACAGGAGGAGAAGGTTACCACACACACTATAGACCCAGTCTCACATACTACCATCACAACCTCAAATCATACACATAAACACACAAAGACATACTCGGAGGCTCTGATCAGAAATCTACCAAAACAGCAGAGGCCACCAAAGCAGACACCCAAACAACCACCACCTCAGAACACAACACCTGCAACACATAGACCTCACAGTCAGAGTGTCCAACAGTCACAGCCCTTAAGGCCAAACACAATGCCAGACACACTAGTCACTGGTGACTCCATAGTCAGACACACTGACGTCCCGCTCACCAGACTGAGTAAGGAGAGAGTTACAGTAAGCTGCCTGTCGGGCGCTAGAATCCGCCACATAACGCAAGCACTCAGGTCTCTCAACAGCAGGTACAAATACGACTCAGTCATTGTCCACGCTGGTGTAAACGACCTGAGACGCACTCCTTGGACTACATGAAAAGAGACATTGAGGAGCTCTCTGATTATGTAGCCCAGGCAGGTATGACCCTGACCTTGAGCAGTATCCTACCTTCACCAAGAATGATGCCACAATACAGAGATAAGATGATCAGCTTTAACAATTGGCTTAAACTCTGGTGTCATTCAAAGGGGATCCAGTGTCTGTCTGCCTGGGATGACATGCTGGACAAGCCACGCTGCTTCGCAAGGGACGGCTTGCACCTGTCACCCCTGGGATTCGGATATTGGCAAAGGCTCTTGCCACCCCATAGTGCCTTTTTAGGCAAGGCTCAAATTCTAAACCTACCACCCTAGAACACAAAAAGGAAAAAACTAAGGGTAATGCTGCTCAATGCCAGAAGTCTAAATCTCAAAATGCACGCACTCGAGGCCCTTCTCAGTATGGAGAACATCGATGTCTGTGCTGTGACAGAAACCTGGTTCAAGGCTCCTGAGAGCACCCCAGCACTAACAGGTTTTACCTCATACCATGCGTTCCGCCCCAAAATCCGGACAATACCAAGAAAGGAGGGGTATCCATATTCATCAAGGACACCCACACCTCAAGACTGGTGGCAACGCACGATGCATCGGAGACCATCCAGGTGCAATTAACCATAGGCAAGACTGCTCTGCAAATTGTAGCATGTTACAGACCACCCTCACAAACTCAGGAACCTCACATGGCTTTCCTGAAAACACTGGAGGATAAATGTATCTCCAAACACCATCATACTAGGTGACTTCAATTACCCTAATATAGACTGGGAACACTACTCAAGCCCAAACACCCTAGCCCAAAAGTTCCTGGAATTCATAAACTCAAATGCCATGGAATAACTAGTCACCATCCCCACAAGAGGAGAAAACATACTTGATCTCATCATCACGAACATGGGAGCACAATGTTCAACACCGGAAGTATACCCTCACTGGTGAGATCAGATCACAAACTAATCTTGCTGGAGGTCCTCATCCCACCCCACCTGAAATAAAAAGACCACAGTAAAAACTTCTAAAGCTGACTTTACACTTCTAAAGACTAGTGTGGTCTCCTTTAAGGCCCCGAGCCGCGGCAAACAGTACTCAAGCCGCTGAATCACTTACAAATGCCTTCTACCAGCACCTGCAGCACTGCATGGATAAGGCAATCCCAAGCAAAACAAAGACTCTTTGTACCAAGGGCAAGCGTCCAGTCTGGTGGACCCCAGCCATAAACAAACTCTACAACAAAAGGAGGAAGCTACTACAAGATAGAGCAAAATCCTTAAAAGGTAAGACACCCTTGATCACTATAAATAAAAAACTAAGAGCTCTCATAAAATCATCCAAAGCAAATTTTGAGAGAAAAATAGCTAAAGACTCAAAGGACAATCATAAGGCCTTCTTTAGCTATGTTAGAAACCTGGGAGGAAACTCCCAGATATGCTCAGAACTAGTTCAAAATGATGTGAAGATTACTGATCCTACAGACACTGCCAACATACTGGCTGACAGGCTCAGTGCAAACTCCCCAAAAGGAGAGATATCTATACCAAATGGTTGCAGCCCCCCAAACATCTCAAACGCCCAAGTGAGAACTGCTCTCTCCAAAGCAAAAACACAGCATCCATGGGACCTGATGGTGTCCCAGGCTGTGTGCTCCACTTAACTCAACGAGGAATTAAACCCACAGCTAGGACAGCTGTTTAATCATAGTCTCACCTCTGGATACGCATCAGGAGTGGTGCACTGCGACTGTTGTCCCACTTCACAAAGGCGGTGCCTCCACAGACCCTGGAAATTACCAGCCCATTAGCTTGACAAGCCTTATCTGCAAAGCTATGGAGAGGATCATAATGGACCTCATAAATAAAGATATAGGGAATTTGCAGACTTTGGATCCAACCCAGTTTGGCTTTGTCAAAGGCAGATCATGCCTTTTAAACTTGGTTGACTTTTTCGAAACAGTCACCAAAGCCATTGATGAGGGAAAGGCAGTCCATACAGCCTACCTCGATCTGGCGAAGGCCTTCGATACAATACCCCACTCGGGTATCATTGAAAAACTCATCAGCTTAAATGTTAACCCATACATCACAAGATGGGTTGCAAACTGGCTGAGTGACAGAACCCACAGGGTCAGAGTTGCTGGCGCCATGTCAGATTCAAAGCCTGTCACAAGTGGTGTCCCACAGGGCTCAGTCCTGGGCCCACTCTTGTTTGGCATCTACCTTTCCGAAGTACAAGCAAACACAGGAGGGTTATGGCTGACAAAGTTTGCAGATGACTGCAAAAGTACAGTTTTGTACCTACCATAAATGTAGATGTCCGAACTGGATAGCATCTGCAGTCATAACAACTGGGTTGTCCTGTCGTCAGGCAGCCCTTCGGTCGGCCGGATTCCAAAGTCCGGGTCCGGCTTCGGCTGATGTCGCACTTCACCCAACGTCATCTCTGCTGGTCTTCGGGTATAAAGGCATCACCCGACGCCATTTTCTTCAGTGTTTCTTGCCCCAGATGCCAGTTGCCCTCTTGGAAGTCTAAATTTTGGGTAAAAATGCCAATGTTTCCCAAAGGATAGAAGGCAAACACAAAAATAAGCATGTATGTACATATATACAAAAAATACACCATAAGAGATCCCCCCCCAGCTAGCTATTAGGAGGGTAAATACCCTAGGAGTACCACAGAGGGGAAGGAGGGAGGGTAATCCTGACTGCAGATGCTATCCAGTTCGGACATCTACATTTATGGTAGGTACAAAACTGTACTATGTCCTTCATGGATGCATCTGCAGTCATAACAACTGGGTAGAATACCATAGCCAACTAGGGAGGAGGAAGAATAGATTATGGTGTGGTTAGGATCCCTTGCAGTATAGCAGTGGCAAACCCTGCTCGGGATCTAGAATACAGAGGTAAATTATAATGCTTGGCAAATGTATGCACGGAGGTCCAAGTAGCCGCCTCAATAATGTCCTTGGTTGCCACTCCTCGTAAGAAGGCTGTGGTAGTGGCTGTTGCTCTTGTAGAATGAGGTCGTATGTTCTGTGGAATTGGTTTTCCATGGAAAGAGTAACAGAATCGTATGCAATTTCCTATCCATTTGGAGATTGTCTGTTTGGAAATTGCTTTTCCTTCCCTTCCTGTTGCATAGGCTACAAAAAGCTGTTCAGTTTTTCTGTTACTTTTGTTCTGTCCAGGTAGTAGCGTAGCTGTCTGTGTACATCCAAGGTATGCAGCATTCTTTCCCTCTGTTTTGTGGGTTGGGAAGAAGGTAGGTAGGTGGATTGCCTGGTTTAAGGACACTCTGGATACCACCTTAGGCATAAATGTAGGATTAGTCCTCATGGACACTCTGTCTTGGTGGAAGATTAGGAAGGGTTGTACTGCCATTAGGGCCTGAAGTTCAGAAACCCTCCTTGCTGAGGTTATTGCCAGTAGGAAAGCAGTTTTCCATGAAAGATGCTGTAGGTCTGCTGTTGCTGCTGGTTCAAAAGGCAGTGTCAACTTTTCTAGCACAAAGTTCAAATCCCAAGCTGGCAGTGGTGGTTTCCTAGGAGGTTTTACATTCTTGATCCCTCTGAGGAACTGCCTGAGTAGAGGATGTGAGAAGACAGGTGGATCAAAGCTGTATTCTGCTGAAATAGCTGATGCATGTATCTTGATGGAGGAATAGGACAGGCCTGTATGTAGAAGCTCTGCCAAGTACTCCAGAATGTTAGCCATATCTATATTCGACACATCCTTCCCTCTTTCAGCACTCCAAATGACAAACCTTTTCCATTTCCCTGCATAGTTCCTTCTTGTTGAAGGTCTGCGGGCTTCAAGGATTATGTCTTTCACCCTTTGGGAGAGATCTGGAATAGTTGCTGCTATGTGATGTGCCATGCAGTCAGCTGCAACGTTTTTAGGTTTGGATGCATGATGCTGTAGTTGTTCTGAGTTAACATCAAAGGCATCAGGGGTATTGACCACATTTTGTCCCGAGACATGCTCCTCAGCAATGGGTACCAGTGTTGTCTTGGCCAGTTTGGAGCTATCAGGATTATCCTTGGACGTTCCTCCTTGATTTTTAGTAATACCTTGTGTATCAAGGGAAGAGGTGGGAATGCATATGCTGTCAGGCCTTTCCAGCTGAAGGAGAGCGAATCCACTTTCGATGCAAGTGGATGGAATGTCCTTGTGCAGAATTTTTGAGCTGGTGGTTGAGGGAAGCAAATAGATCTATCTGTGGCATTCCCCATTTCTTTGATGGTCTTGAAGATGTCCGGTGTAGCATCCATTCGTGAGCATCCGAGGTGGTTCTGCTTAACATGTCTGCTAGAGTGTTCTCCTTTCCCGGTACAAACATTGCCTGTAACTGGATGTTGTAGCTGAGTGCCAGGTTCCAAAGGTCCAAAGTCATTCTGCATAGGGGGTATGAATGAGTGCCTCCCTGTTTGTTGATGTACCACATGACTGTGGTGTTGTCTGTCCTTATCACCAAATGGCCTTCTTTGAGAAATGGTCTGAATTTTTGGATTGCCAGTTTTACTGCCAGCATTTCTTTTAGGTTGATGTGCAGGTGAAGTTGGTCCTGCGTCCACAATCCTTGCACGCATTTGTCCAGCATGTGAGCCCCCCATCCTAGGTCTGAGGCATCTGTTGTGATGGTTTGGCTTGCTTGATATTTGTGAAAGGGTAAGCCTGGGTTTGACTGGCATGCTTGAGCCCACCATAGGAACTCCTGTTTTAGGCATGGAATTAGTGGAATTTCTGCTTCTAGGCTGTGCCTGTGTTGGGACCATAAATTCTTTAGGTACCACTGTAGTTTTCTCATATGTAGTCTGGCATGTGGAACCAAGATTATGCATGATGCCATGAAGCCCAAGGCCTGCAGAACTTTTCTTGCTGTTAGCTTGCTGTGGTTTGTTAGTGCCAAGAAGTAAAGAGGGAGATCTTTTGTTTTTCTGCAGTTAGGAATGCCATTTGTTTTACTGTGTCCAATTCTGCGCCCAAGAATGTCCTTGTTTGGGATGGAATCAGCCTTGATTTTTGCAAATTGACTGTGTATCCCAATGCTTGTAGCAAGTAAATGACCCTTTGTAAATCTGTTGTCAGCTTGCTTTTGTTGTCCCTTGTAGTAGGCAGTCGTCCAGGTATGGATAAATTTGGATTCCTGTAGTCTGCAGTGGCGATTACTGATGCCAGGCATTTTGTGAATACTCTGGGCGCAGTAGATAAGCCAAAGGGCAATGCTGAGAATTGATAGTGCTCTGATCCTGCAAGAAATCTGAGGTATCTTCTGCAAATTGGTCGAATGGGGACGTGCAGGTATGCCTCCTTGAGATCTAGAGTTACCAGCCAACACTCCTTGCCCAGCATGGGAAGAAGTTGCTGTAGGGTCAGCATCTTGAATTTTGGGACAATGATGTATGTGTTTAAGGTGGACAGATCGAGAATAGGTCTCCAACTTTTTCCTTTCTTGGAACTAGGAATAGTCTGGAGTAGAATCCTTTGCCTTGTTCTGTTATTGGTACTCTTTCCACAGCTCTCATCTTTGTTAATTGCATTATCTGCTGTAGAGCTTCTGTTTTTTGATTTGGAGGTAGGTTTGGCATTCCTCTTTTGACTTGTATAGTGTGGAAGTGGAACCGGTAACCTTGGTCTATGGTTTGCAAAATCCACTTGTCTTTTGTGATATAGTGCCAGTTCTTTGAAAATAAGGTTAATTTTCCGCCTAAGGGTGCTGCTATTTGTTCCCTGGTAGGCGGAGTTAGAATCAAGTCACTGTGATTGCCCTGTTGTAGTGGTAGTGGCTGTACCTGTGGCTCTGTTATTACCTTGCCACTGTCGTCCTCTGTAGGCACCCCCTCTGGATTGATTTCTGCCTCTGGAACGTCTATTCCTGCCCCTTTGGGATCTTGTGGAGTCAGGAAAGGACCAATTTTTGGCAGGCCAGTTCCTGCTAAACCTTGGGGGCTGAACCTGCAAAAAATCTTTAACCGTTTGTACAGATTTTGCCTTTTCTTCCATTTTCTTCATTACTTGCTGGGCAGGTGTACCAAACAAACTGGTCTTATCCATAGGAGCATCTAATAACTTAGCTTTAACATGATCCGGTAAAACTTGTTCCTTCAGCCATGCATGCCTTCTTATCACTGTGCCAGTCATGGCTGATCTAAATGAAGCCTCCAGTGCATCATAGCCACATTTTAAGGAATGGTTACTAACCTGTTGTATGTTATTTACCATTTCTAATGGATTTTTCTTATCTATAGAGTCATCAGAGGATAGCTTTTAGTTAACTGATCAAGCATAAACTCTTGGTATTGTATCATGTGAAACTGACAGTTTAAAGCTCTAGCTGAGAGAGTAGCAGAGGTATAAACCTTTTGCCCCATCTGTCTAAAGACCTGGCTTCCCTTTCAGAAGGAATAGGGTTTTTGCTGTGGTTGAGGCTACTGCCTTAGGGCCCTGGGATATAGTTTCGGGTCTGCAAGAGGGGCCTTGTATAGGTGATGATGAGTGTCTGGCACCCTGTAAAATCTATCTGGTTTGGCAGGTGCTGGAGGTAAAGAATCTGGTGCAGTGCAAACATCATTAAATGCATCGTCCACAACAGAGAGGACAGGAGGTATAGCTAAGGGCCTGTGTTGTGGTAGGTGCAGAAAAGTCCTAAGTCTTTTTCTGGAGTCTGAAAATCCTGTTCCTGCCATTGGAATTGTTCTCTCATGGCATGTAAGGTTTCCCCAAAGGAGAATTCTTCTGGTGGGGAAGCAGCTGGAATGGATTCTTCAGCATCTGAGTCCTCAAAATTGGAGAAAGGAGCCTCTGGCTGGTCTGTAATATCTGAGTCTTCCGCAGAATCATCAGAGGACACAGGCTCGAGGGGCTCTGCTCTAGGTCTCTTTTCTAGGGGCTGAGGCCCTGTCTGGGTGAGATTGAGATCCCCTAATTAAGGATATTAAATCTTCTGCCAGAGTAAGCATTTGTGAACTAGAAGTGGGCCTGGTTGAGGGGGTTTAACAGGCACTGACTTAGTAGATTTGGCTGCTTTAGCCCTGGCGAAGGCCTTAATAGACATGGCTGCAGGAGGCCTAGCAGCACCACGTGCTGGGGTAGAGACATCCAAAGGGATGGTGTCTGATAAGTCACTAGTAACCACTGTAGTGGGTAAAATTTCTGAGGCCGATTCAAGTAAGGTAACCGGAACCTCAGTAGTAGTCATTGATTCGGCTGTACTCTGATCAGATTCATCGGTTTCGCCGAAACCGAGACACTCATGATTTGCTTAACCATGGTTTCGCCGAAACCGCGAAAGTGTCGGTCTTTTCTTTGCGTTTTTAATAATTTGGGTAGTCGGAGGATCCGGCGGCATAATGTACAAATTCAGAGCCGAAAAACTGTTCAGCAAACTCCGACCGACGTCTAAGCGTTCGTCGGTTGAAAGAAGCACAGGCCGAACAGGCTGCTACGTCGTGGTCTGGGCCTAAACAAGGCAAACAGTAAGAGTGGAAATCTTTATGAGGTATTTGTTTCCCACAAGTTAAACAGTTATTGACTTTTTCTGACATCGGCTGAGGCAAGAGAGAGTCCCCAACGGGGTACTTAGCTTTTAGAAGTCTTCGAAGGAGTATTCGGTAGTAGTAATCTCTGGATCTGACCGACCAGCACTTGCGAACAGCTTCTGCTTCAGGCGCCACGCGGCAAGAAAGACTTAAGAAAATGGCGTCGGCTGATGCCTTTATACCCGAAGACCAGCAGAGATGAAGTCAGGTGAAGTGCGACATCAGCCGAAGCCGGACCCGGACTTTGGAATCCGGCCGACCGAAGGGCTGCCTGACGACAGGACAACCCAGTTGTTATGACTGCAGATGCATCCATGAAGGACATCTGGGTGCCATAGTCGAAAACACATCAGACACAGATATCCTTCAGAAGGGTCTCACAGAAACGGATGACTGGTGCCACAGCCATGGCCTAAAGTTAAATGCCAAAAAATGCATAGTCATACCCTTCGGGAAAAACAAGGTTACCCCTAGCTACCATATAGGTGGTAATCCTCTGAGCACAGAAGAAGTTATCAGGGACCTGGGGACCCAGGTTGACAGTAGCCTGTCATTCGACACCCATGTAGCTAAAGTAGTTAGGAAGACCTTCTACATTGCCCACCTCATCATGAAGGGATTCACATCTAGATCAAGGGAGGTCATAGTCTCCCTATACTCATCACTCATCAGACCAATGATTGAGTACAATGCCCCATTCGAATGTATCTGACCCGACACTTGCAGCAGCTAGAGAGGCCACAAAAGTTCCTCACCAAAAGGATAAAGGGTCTCAAAAATCTGTCCTATGCTGCCCGACTGAAAGAACTCCAGCTCTATTCAGTCGCCACCGCTTGCTCAGAGGTGACCTTTGCCTGACATACAAGGCCATGTCAAACCCAGAGTTGATCAATATGCTTCACCTCAAAAATCTAGATCCATCAGAGCCACAAGGGGGAGACATAAACCTCGACACGGCTATAAATAGGACGTGCTGGAGGGATAGATTCATCACCCAAAGACTCCCTATGCTGTGGAACAAAATCCCGGTATATGTGAGGCAGAGCACCTCGCTGGCCTTGTTCAAGAGAAATCTTGACCAATGGATGGGAGATCGCAGATATACTCCAGGGATTACCTCAGTGTCACTGCTAGACAGAGGCACAGCAAAATAATGGGTATAGTTCCCCATACAAAAGGGGTGGCTTAAGCCACAAAACTATGGGCTAGGCTTATAAATGCCCCTCGGGCAGATAGCCTAGTATGAACCTATGAACCGAAAATACGTGGCATAAACATTCCAAAAAAACACAAGGGGGAAGAAGGCAGTGGCTACTGAAGCAGGGATCATGTGAACATCTAGTGCTATAAGTTTACCTACAAAGCTGTACTATTATTCATCATATTGTGCTCTGCTGCAGTTAGCCTTAGACATATGAATAATTACCTTAGCTTACTACATTTAGGAGGTGGAAGGAGAGTCCAGAAGTCCTTGGGGAATGGTTTTAGCAAAGCCTGAGCGAGACCTTGACAAGAAATTAAGCTTACAGAGCTTTGTAAAAGTACAAACTCTTAAGATGCTGCTACTAGAATTCAACCCTTTTCAAAAAGCCACAGATGAAGCCAAAGCCCTCAGAGCAGGCCTTGACCCTGCCTAAAAGGTTGCTGCGGTGAGTATAACAAAACGTAATAGCCTTAGACAACCACTTGTATATAGTCTGTTTTGACACAGACTGTCCCTTCTGCTTACCTTCACAAAAAAATAATCTGAAAGATTTAATTCTGTGAAGATAGTACCAGAACTGTCTATGGACATTCAAGGTATGGAGTATTCCTTCGCTCATTTTTGCACTTAGGAAAGAAAACAAGATGTACAGCTTGACTTAGGATACCACATCGGACATAAAACCGGACTCACCACAAGATCTTAAACTCGGACAACACTCTTGCAGAGGTCAGATCAATAAATAAAACTATTTTCCATGTTTAGAACTTCAAATCAGCCATGTTAGCTTGTACAGCTTGACTTAGGATACCACATCGGACATAAAACCGGACTCACCACAAGATCTTAAACTCGGACAACACTCTTGCAGAGGTCAGATCAATAAATAAAACTATTTTCCATGTTTAGAACTTCAAATCAGCCATGTTAGCTGGTACAAATGGAGAAATGTGTCTACTTCTCTAACATAAAATTAAGATCCCAAGGAAGGGCCATTTTTTTTTTTTTTTGGGGATTCCTCTTATACAAAACCACTTTTAAAAACATTCTGACATGAGAATGCATTGAAAGAGGAGAATCTATAGGCAGACATGCTGAAACGGTCGATAAATGAGCCTTAATGGAGGAGGCCACAGGACAGCAACTCACAAGTACTGTAAAACCAGAGAACTAGCCTGAATCTGTGCTGGTTATGTTGTTGGCACAAACTAGAAGACCTTTTCCAATCACCAATATATGATCTACTAGCACGGTTTTCTGCCTATTTTAGTAGCTGCTGGACATCCTCAGTAAACAGATGGCTAAAGGGAATAAAGACCCTATCATCCAGGCAGTCAATTAAAGTTGAATAGTGTTGGTGTGTATCAAACACACCTGTTTTTATATGAGTAGATCCAAACTGTGAGGAAGCTTGTGACAATTGCCCCTGGCAATTTCCAAAAGAAGGGAGAACTACAGTTGCCTGGGCCAAAAGGGAGTCACCACAATGATCTTGGGAGATTTCTTCCGAATCTTCAGAAGTACCTTAAATATTAGGGGTAATCGAGAAAAAGCATACAGGAACATTCCTGTCAAAGCAAAAGTAAAAGGCACGTCTTCCAGGCCTTCCTGCATGAAGTCCTGGAGCAGAATCTTGCCAGCTGATAGTTTAGAGAGGAGGCAGACTGGTCTACTTGAGGAGCTCCCTAAAAACGAATCAAATCTTGGAAATTTCCTTGATTTAGTTCCCATTCTTGAGGGTCTGCCCTTGCCCTTCTCTCAGCATGTCTGTCACACAAGTTTGACCTGACAATGTAGGATGCCAGTAGAGCGAGACTGTTGTGAAGCTACCAAAAGCTAACATAGTTGGTCTGCAGAGGGTGTTCACCCTGGTTTCCCCTTGCTTGCTGATGTACCACAGAACTGTGGTATCATCTGCAACAAAATGAATGATTCAAAGAGTTCAGTGCCTTCATCAGAACAAGCATCTTTTCTACATTTATGTGCTTGCATCTGGCTTTGATGTCTCACACACATTGCACTTCTATACCTCCTAAAACCGTACCCCAAGTCAAGAGGCATCTGTGGTGATAAACTACTTTGAAACGGGAAGAAGAGTAGTCCTGGATTTAGAGCTATGTCTCTACCAAGTGATTCCTCTTCTTAAAAGTCCCAGCATTGGGATATGAAAAGACAGGGGGTGCTGGTGCTCAGACCAAAGAGACTTTAGAAACCATTATATTTTTCTCATGTGGAGTCTTGTTGGGGTACCATGAGAACCACAGAAGCCATGAGACCCAAAATCCTGAAGTATTCCCTTGCAATAATCAAAGCTTGAGAGGAAAACTTTAGAAACAGACATGGCTATGGATCTATTTCCTGCAGAAGGAAAGATCTTTGAACAGTGGTGTCTAGACATAATCAAAAACAACCTTGTAAGGAGTCAAGAAAGACTTAAATGTTCTCTTGGAATCCAAGTTTGTGTAAGCCCAAGAAAGATTCCGCATAGATAAGCAAATTGTCTAAATTTGGAAAGATGTGGATACCCTGTAGCCTGCAATGAGCTATAACCGGAGCTCAACACTGAAAAGTATTGGTGCAGTGGATAATCCAAAGGGGAAGGCAGACAAACGATAATGTGATTCAAACAAAACCTTAAACGCCTGAAGTCAGGATGAACAGGAATGTGATAAACATCTTTTAAATGTAATATTACAAGGAAACTTGAATAAGGAAAGTGGTAACAGGCTGTGAAGTAACATTTTGAATTTGGGCACCATCAAAAACAGGTTTAGCAAAGAAAGATCCAGAGCTGGTCTCCAAGCATTTTCTTTCTTTGGCACTAAAAAACATTGCTGAATAAAACCACTTTCCTACCTAGGGAGGGGGAACCAGTTCTATAACTTCCTGTGACATAACATAATACAAAGGTGGAAACAGTCTGGTCTGGAGGATGAGGAATTACCCCCTGGAAAGGAGGAATTTCATTCCATTGCCATCTATATCTTCGGTGCAGTGGTGCAGCGGTAGCACTGTCATCTCACAGCAAGAGGTTCTCCGGTTCGATTCTCAGCTGGAGTGCCTTCTGTGCGGAGTCTGCATGTCCTCCCTGAATTTGTGTGGGTTTTCTCCGGGTACTTCTGTTTCTCCCCACGTTACAAAGACATACTTCTACAGCATTTCTCCCCGAGCCTCCGCTGAAAATTGGCTTCATTCCAAGTCGGGTTTTCCCTGTAAACAAATCTATATAAATAAAAATGTAAATGTTTGTTTGTTCAAAATCTTAAATCTCTGAAAGTTCTTCGATTGCTTTGAAATTTTCATACAATGTTGCATTCGAATACGCACGTGTTTTTATATACCTACTATTATATAGATGTCACACGTTGTATTCGAATACGTGCATTTTTATATACCTACTATGGATTCTATATATTTGTATACAAATATGCACTTTTATATGTTTTTGTTATAACTTTCTTACTGCTTTTTCAGTGCAATCGATCTGCTTTAGTTCATCCAAATAATGCCTCGCAGAAGATCAAACTTAGGTCGTCGTACTCATGGAGCGGAAGCAGTACGACGAGTAATTGCAAATCAAACTGAGGAATAACGGGCATCAGCGAACAAGCTAAACAAAGAATGGCTCAAATATGTGCAGAGGAAGCAGATCGACGTGCAGCCAGACTTGAGGAGGCACGGTTGCGAGCACGGTGATTGCATTCTGCAGCTTCAGATCTGCTTCATTCTCCTCGATCGACACCAGCGGACGAAAATAAATGCTTGCCTGAAATACTCTACTTTGTGGCGACACGTAAAGTCGTTAAAATTACCTACAAATTTGCGTGTCCAGCTGCAAAGCGATCGATCAGCTGAGATATTCTCACATCAATTGCTGGAAATTGGGAATGGAAAGGTGCCAGTTGATCTAACCTCAGGACGAATTTCATTGCCTCATAACTTCTGAAATTTAGTGACGTCAAAAGAAGAATTGGTTGAAAATGTTTCCTAATATTCAAAACAATTAAAAGAATCACGATTGGCTGACTGAATGAGCTATTCTTGCGGCCAAGAACAAAGACGTCTACGAACTTAATATTATTCAATCTAACATTCAAAGCGAGCCAGTCACATACAAGTCCGTCGACACTATTGTGGAAGCAGATGAAGCGGTTAATTATCCAACAGAATTTTTGAATTCACTCGATCTGCCAGGGATGCCACCGCACGTACTGCAATTTAAAATCGGCATGCCAATTATCATGTTGCGAAATATCAACCAGCCAAAGCTTTGCAACGGCATGCAGCTTGCAGTAAAAAAATTAATGAGCAACGTCATACAAACAACAATCTTGACAGGACCTTTCAAAGTAAAGATGTCCTCATTCCTCGCATTCCTATGATTCCAACGGATATGCCATTTCAATTTAAGAGATTGCAATTCCCAATTCGATTGGCATTTGCAATCACCATCAACAAAGCTCAGGGCCAATCTTTAGAATTGTGCGGTTTAGATCTACACACAGATTGCTTCTCACATGGACAATTATATGTTGCGTGTTCTAGAGTCAGCAAATTAGACAATCTCTATATCTGCACAGACAATGGAACAACAAAAAATATTGTATACCCACAAGCATTGTGAAATTAAACATATTAAAAACGTGCGCTCTTTTCTTTCTTTTCCATTTAACCATACTGAGCCACAGCAACGCGTGGCGGGTACAGCTAGTGTTAAATAAAATAAATATAACCTTGATGAATGATCTTCAGAACCCATTTATCTGAAACCATCTGCTGCCCAAGAGAAAAGTGGAAAGTCATACTTTCTGGAAGAAAAAGGGGCTGCCAGGGTGGGGGTGGGAGCAAACTCTTAAACAGTAATTTTGACTTGGACTGTCTTTGGTTTTGGGAGTTTACAGAATTCTTCTTGGAAACCCATTGCCACTTCTTAAATGTCCCTACCTTTTCTTTTTTGAGACTGTATTTGTTTCTTAGCATAATTGGAAGAGGAGTTTAGTGAATCTCTTGGAAAAAGAGGGCTAAAAAATCTTGATTCCCAGCATCAGCTTGCCTCTTTCATCACACTTTGGCCCCTGTGCTTCAGCAGTGCTAAAAACTAAATTTCTAAACAAAGAAGAATTTAAAATCTCATTTTTAATATTGGGGAAGTTCTGATAATGCAGCCATGCAAACCTCCTCAAGCAGTACCAGTGGCAATAGCCACTGAAGTATTAACAGAATCGTACAAACTACAAACAGTGAGTAGTGACTTGAATACAAAAAAAAACTATTTAAAGCACTTTTCCTCACAAGAAACTTCAAGCAACATTCCTCATACTTTCAAAACAAGTCAAAACATGCAAGCCGGCCAATTTAAAATTTTGAAAATCAAAGTTGCAGAAGCATACACTTCTCCCATGCCTAGCAACAATCTTGCCATCCATATCAGAAATTATAGGACTGAATTAAATGCTGAATTAAATGCTCAGCAGGAGAACTATTAAAAGGAAATTATGTACTCTCCATAACATTTAAATCAGTGTTGTCTTACTCTATCCATTCCTCTACATATGGTTCTGGATCTGATGTTGGATCCAACTTCAAAGCTTAGAATCCAGTGTTCAGGCTCCTCCTCCTACCCGTAATCCACATGCATCAGCGAGCTACCTCAGATTGAGTGACTACAGCTATATTCATTTGAAAAAAAAAAAAAAACATTTTTCATTGAGATTTTCTACTTTATCACATAAGCATTGCCATCTAGGTTCAAAGACAAGGGAATCCGTGGAGAGACTGCCTAAACCTTCAGAAGTCAAGGCAAGGTCAGTTAGATCCATTTCAGTGGAGAAAAACATGATAATGAAATATTACTTGTTATGAAGGGAGAAAGTACAGTTGTGTACACTTACCATAAATGTAGATGTTTGAGTGTATTCACTGTTGCAGTCATAACATCTGGGTAATCTGCTGGCAGGTTGCCCTCAGTCGGCCTGAATTCCAAAGTCCTGGGTCCTGTGTCAGTTGCTCTCTCTTCTTCCACTATGTCAGGTCATCAGGGATATAAAACAAGCAGCAGACGCCATTTTTCTTTAGTTTTTCTTGCCCCAGATGTCAGGTGGCCCCAAAAAGGTAGCAAAAATATATATAAAAACTATATATACATGCATCAATATAAACTTTACCTTTATCTACAAGCAAATACACCACATAGGTTGTAGAAGATAGAGAAGGAAAGATAAACTCCAGAATGAAATGGGGGATGGCGGGCGGGTAACCTGGACTGCAACAGTGAATACACTCGAACTTCTACATTTACGGTAAGTGTACACAACTGTACTATGTTCTTCGTGTTTCACTGCTGCAGTCATTACATTTGGGTAGAATCCCAAAGCAATGGTTGGGAGGCTGGAGCTAGACAGCATTAGGTGCGGCTATAAGGCCCTGCAAAACTGCAGTGGCAAAGTCTGCCCTGGACTTAAGAGTAGAGGGGCAAATGATAATGCTTTGTAAAGGTGTGAACAGAACTCCAAGTAGCAGCCTCTAGAATATCTTTGGTTGGTACTCCTCTGAGAAAGGCTGCTGAAGTAGCTGCAGCTCTGGTGGAATGAGACCCAATGCCCTTGGGCACAGGTTTACCATAGTGTAAGTAGCAGAAACAAATACCGTGGCTTATCCACTTTGAAATAGTCTGCTTTGAAATAGCCTTTCCTTCTGATCCTGCAGCATATGTCACTAGCAGTTGCTCAGTTTTTCTTAGGGCTTTAGCCCTGCTCAAGTAGAATCTTAGCTGTCTGTGTACATACAAGGAATGCAGAATTCTCTCCCCCTTGTTCTGCGGATTTGGATAAAAAGTTGGCAGATGAATAGTTTGGTTAAGAGCCACAATGGAAACCACCTTGGGCATAAATGTTGGATTTGTCCTCAGAGACACCCTGTCTGGGTAAAATACGATAAAAGGCTCAACAGCCATGAAAGCCTGTAGCTCTGAGACTCTTCTTGCTGAAGTAATTGCTAGTAGCAGAGCTGTTTTCCATGATAAGAACTTTATATCAGCAGTAACAGCTGGTTCAAATGGAGGCAGGGTGAGCTTTTCCAACACATAATTGAGGGCCCATGCAGGTATTGATGATCATCTAGGAGGCCTTACATTTTTGGCTCCTCTAAGATACTGCTTTAGTAAAGGATGAGAAAAGATTGGTGGCTCTGTATTATAATGAGCCGAAATGGCAGAGGCATGGATTTTAATTGATGAGAAAGATGGGCCTTTGTCAAGCATCTCAGTCAAGTATTGTAATATCTGAGGAATATTTGGTTCTGCTGTATCAGTTCCTTGTGCTCGATTCCAAGCACAGAATCTCTTCCATTTATCAGCATAAGATTTTCTAGTACTAGGCCTTCTGGCTTCCAAAATGATATCCATCACAGCTTTACTGAGAGGTGTTGTTTGTATAACTAAATGATCAGCCATGCTGCCAGGTTCAGTGTCTGGAGTCGATTGTGCAGGATCTGATTGTTTTGCTGGGACAATATTTGAGGTCTCTGAGGTACGGTCCAAGCTGGGTATTGAGACAAGTTCCTTAGGAATGGGTACCAGTATTGGCAGGGCCAGTCCGGGGTAATTAGTATCATCTTTGGTTTCTCTTGTCTGACTTTTAGGAGGACCTTGTGAAGACGACGCAGAGGAGGAAAGGCATAAACTGACAGGTTTTTCCAACTGAAGGATATGGCGTACACTTTCCATGCTTGTCTGAGACAAGTCCTTGTGCAGAATCTTTTCAATTGGTAATTTTGAGGAGAGGCAAATAGATCTACGTCTGGGCTCCCCCATTTCTTTGTTATCACGCTGAAGACTTGCGGATCTAGTTTCCACTCGTGAGGATCCACAAGGTTTCTTCTTAAGTCGCCTGCCAGAGTATTTTGTTTTCCTGGCAGGAACTGAGCTTGAAGATGTATTTGGTAAGTCAAAGCTGTGCCCCACAGTGCCATGGCTAATCTGCAAAGGGGGTATGAGTGCGTGCCCCCCTGCATATGTACCACATGACCGTGGTGTTGTCCGTCTTTATCAATAGCTGTCCTGGATGAAGCAAGTCCTTTAAGGCTGTCAGGGCATTTTGAACAGCTAGCATCTCTTTCTGGTTGATATGTAGATGCATTTGTTTCGGGGTCCATATGCCCTGAATGCATCTTCCCACCATGTAGCCCCCCCCCATGTATAATCTGATGCAACTGTTAAGGTTTGGCTGGCAAGGGGTAGAGTGAAGGGCCATCCCATGTTTTGGTGACATGCCTTTGCCCACCACAGAAACTCGTGTTGTAGGCAGGGAATGAGAGGAATCATTGTTTCCAGACTGTGATAATGTGGACTCCATAAACTTTTTAGGTACCACTGAAGTTTCCTCATATGCAGTCTTACATGGAATCAGTAGGATGTAGGATGCCATGAAGCCCAAAGCCTGCAGAATTTGTCTTGCAGATAACTGGGTTTTTGTTGCCATCAGTTTGAAGTAAGTAGTCAGCTGCCTTTGCTTGTCTGGCGTGAGGTAAGCCATCTGGGCAGTTGTAATCAAGCTTGCACCCAGGAATGTTATCTTTTGAGAGAGTACCAGTTGTGATTTCTTTTCGTTTATTGTGTACCCTAGGCATGTTAGAAGCCTTTTCACAAATGCCAGGTGTTGAAGAAGAATGTCATTGTTCTCTGCTTGAATGAGACAGTCGTCAAAGTAAGGATATATTTGTATACTTCTTTGTCTGCAAAATGCAATCACTGGTGCCAGGCACTTTGTAAAGATCCTGGGCGCAGTAGATAAGCCATAACACAGTGCAGAGAATTGGTAATGCATTAAGCCAGCCTTGAATCTGAGGTATCTTCTGCACGATTGTCTTATTGGGACATGCAGGTGTGTCTCTTTTAGGTCTAATGTCAACCAGCCAAGCATTCTTGCCCAGCATGGGCAGAAGCTGCTGCAAAGTTAGCATTCTGAATTTTGGAATGTCCAGGTATGTGTTCAAAATCGATAAATCCAGTATTGGCCGCCAGGCCTTATTCTTTCTGGGTACCAAGAACAGAACAGGCTTGAGTAAAAACCTTGTCCTTTTTCCTGTTCTGGTACTGGCTGAATGTCCCCCATATCCATGAGGGACGTAACCTGTTTTTGTGCCTCTGCCCATTGATTTTTTGGCAGATCTGGCCAACCATCTGCCATTGGCAGTGTGTGGAAATGGAATCTGTATCTAAGTGATACTATGTTTAGCACCCACTTGTCCTGGGTTATTAACTGCCAATTTTGAGCAAAAAGTGCTAATTTTCCCCCTAGGGGTGCTGCCAAAAGATAAGTGCTTGGTGAAGGCAGAGGGAAGTCATTGGGACTGTTTTCTGTAGGTTTGCATTTTATCTCCTCCAGATTTGGAGATAGAGGCGCCCCATTGCTTTGACGTGTATGAATCTTGCGCCTGGTATCTGGAACCCTTAGGGCGTCTGGATTTGCCCCTTTGAGCTCTGTCTGACACAGGAAAGGACCAATTTTTTGTAGGCCAGTGTCTACTGAATCTTGGTGGCTGCACTTGTAAGAAGTCTTTTACAGTTTGCATAGACTTAGCTTTGTCTTCCATTTTCTTTAAAACCTCTTCTGCCTTAATACCAAACAGTGTCATGCTGTAAGGGTGCATCTAGTAATTTAGCTTTAACATGATCGGGCAAATTTTGTTCCTTTAACCAGGCATGCCTCCTAATCACAGATTCAGTAACTGCGGCCCTGCAGGAGACCTCTAAGGAATCAAAACCACATTGCAAAGTATGCTTTCCACCCTGTTCAGCTGTATGCAATAATTCCTGCAATTCTTTATTTTTGCACATTCAGAAAACATCATTTTCTGTTTCAGCAATCCCATAACATGTTGTTACTTGAGCATATGAAACTGGCAGTTTAAGGCCCTAATTGCCAAGGTCGCAGATGTATAAACCTTTTTTCTCCATCTATCCAGTGCCCTTGAATCTCTGTCAGAGGGGGTAGGATTTTTTGCTGTTGAGGCTTTAACTCCCTTTGGACCCTGTGATAAAGTTTCAGGATCAGCAGCAGGGTTTCTAAATAAAAATTTGAGAGAGTCAGGGACCCAGTAATACCTGCCAGGCTTGCTGGGAGCCGGAGGTAAGGAATCAGGGGTCAAAACTTGACTCCGAAAACACATCATCCACAATGACTAAAACAGGGGGCATGGCTAAAGGCCTGTGCTGAGGGAGAAGGAGGAAATCTCTGAGCCACTTTTGTGATTGAGAAATCTTGACCAGTGAAAATGCTACCTCAAAGTATGCAAGGTTTCTCCAAATGAATAATCCTCAGGAAGTGATGCAGATGGTACAGGCTCCTCTGCATCAAAATCCTCATAGGGAGGTATAGATAATTCCCGATCAGAAGAGGAATCAAAAGAAATAGAAACCTGATCTGAAGATTCATAATCAGTGTCTTGCCTAGGCCTCTTATCTGGAGGGGGATGGAAACCCCTGATCAAGGTAACATGGTCTTCAGCCATTTTGATCATCTGTTTTTTAGGCATAGAGGCCTGTGCATGCGGCTCATGCATCGGTTTTTTAGTTTTAGAAGTTGCTTTTGTCTTGGGTTTTGCAGCTGTCGTCAGTTTGATATAAAAATGTTGAGGCCGGAATACACCCTCAGAAGCCGGTGCCTGCTCAGCGGCTCCAGACCCATCAGAGGGAGATACATCCGTGGGTCCAATACTATGAGCATCTCACGGCATGCCAGATTCCACATGGGTGTCGGTAGGGGCCTGCGACTCGAAAGTAGCAGGTATCAGGGGCTGCAAAAGCACCTCACTGAGTACCGGTGAGCCGCCGACTGGCTTAGGAGAAGCTCCGTCGTTGGTTTTGGACCTCGACTGTCTCTGTCCTTTTCTTTGGGCTTTTTATGTACTCCAGTAGTCGGATTGCTATCAGACGACATTTCTGGGTAGTTAAATCTGTTTCTAAAATACTTTGAGGCAAAAATATACAGACGCTCAATAGTGCGTTGGTTAAATGTAGCACAAAACCGACAGCCAGGCACGTTGTGATCAGGGCCTAGGCAAGGAATACAGTATAAATGGAAATATTTATGAGGTATTTGCTTCCCACAAGTAATACAATTATTAACTTTTTCTGACATCGGCATGGAGCAAGAAAAAAAAGTTTCCCCAACAGAGTACTTAGCTTTAGTGAAGACTTCAGTTCTGAAACTCAAACTCGAATATTTCAGGAGTCGGCCGACATGCACTTACAAAATGCTTCTGCTTCGCGCACCACGCGGCAAGAAAGACTGAAGAAAATGACGCCGGCTGCTTGTTTTATACTCCTGACGACCAGACGTCATGGAAGAAAAGACAGCAACCGACGCAGGTCCTAAGACTTTGGAATTCAGGCTGACTGAGGGCAACCTGCCAACAGATTACCCAAATGTAATGACTGCAACAGCGAAACACGAAGAACATAGAGGGAGGGCAGTAGAGGAATGTACAGAATAGGACACAGATCTAACACCGCGGTGAGTACATAACTTTTGTATCGGATGTTCTCTTATCCATTCATTTTTCTACATGGCACAGTGGTGCAGAAGGTGCACTGTCACTTCACAGCAAGAGTTTCTCTGGTTCGATTCTTGGCTGGGGTGTCTTCTGTGCGAAGTCTATATGTCCTCTCTGTGTCCATGTGGCTTTCCTTGGGGTGCTCCAGTTTCCTCCCACTTTACAAAGACATGCATTTGGAGCGTTTCTCCCTGGGCCTCTACTGAAAACTGGCTTTGTACCAGTCGGACCTACCTGACAAACAAATGTTAAATACATACATATGGGGTTAGTCTCTCCAGCTACCTTAACCCTTGGGAAGTCTCATGTAAGGATATTCCTGAGCACAGCTGAACTAAAAGAAGCCCTGGATATGAACGGACTATCTAACTTATGAGAAATGAAGGTGTGAACTTTTGACCAGGCAGCTGCAGCACAAACATCAATTGGACGGGCACAGTGGTGCAGCAGTTTGTATTGTCACCTCACAGTAAGAGGTTCTCTGGTTTGATGCTCAGCTGTGGTGCTTTCTGTGCGGAGTCTGTATGTCCTCCTTGCGTTTGTGTGGGTTTCCTCCGGGTGCTCCGGTTTCCTCCCAAGTTACAAAGACATGCATCTGGAGCATTTCTTCCCGGGCCTCTGATTGGCTTGCTCCAAGTCAGACTTTCCTGGTAAACAAATATTAAAGAAAGAAATAAATATAAATCAATGGGGACACTAGACATATGATGCCACAGATCTTGTGTGTGCTTTAGGGTTTGAAGGGTGTGAAAAAACCCTCTCTTTGCAGACAATGGAAATGCACTGAGCCAACCATTGAGATATGGAGACTTTGGATACTGCTTGTCCCAGTTTGGGTTTTGAAAAGGAAATAAATGGCTGATCAGACTTTCTGAAAGGCTGGGTATGGTGTAAATAAAAATGCAGCTGGCGGTGAACATCTAACAAATACAAAGTATATTCTTGATGGAGAAATTTGGAAAAAAAGACTTGCAAATTAATGACCTGGTTGAAAAGTCTATTCAGAGACCACATTAGGGAGACTGGATGGATATGTCCTCAGACATTCTCTCTGAAAAATGAAATCTGGTGTTTTTTTTTTTTTTTTTTGAAGTGTGTGTAATTCTGAAATTCTGACAGATGTGAGCCACCAAAAACAAGGCCTTCCAAAACAGGAACTTGGAAATCTGCTTTAGCTGCTGGTTCAAAAATGGCCTGACCAAAACTGTAAAACAGTCGTGATATCACATGGTGAGACTGGATCTCTGGGAGGGGTAGGAGGGGCCTAGATGGAAGGTGCTCTGTAAAACTTTCTTTGATAACCTAATAGAAGTTATAGGGGTATGACCTTCCCCAGTGTGGAAATAAATGGCAGCTAACTGAACTTTGACAGTGGAGTAGTTAGCTCCATCATGAAAAAGGTGAGAAAGGAAGTCTAAGATGGCCATAAGGGGAGCTGAAGAGAGGATGATGCCTTTCTCTGTGGCCCAAATAGAATCTTTTTCATTTACTCTTGTAATTTTTCCTAGTGGAAGGTTTATGAGAAGACAAAATGTGGACAATGGAAGAAGAAAACCTGGACTGTCGAGCCATCATCAGAACTGAAGTAACTATGCGGTTAGTTTGAGGGCTTGTTATGTTTGGTTGAGGCCGACCCCAACAGAAGAGAGTAAATTTAGGTCAGAGCCCAAGTCCTAAAGATGTGAACTAGATGATGCCAGAGGAAGAGAAACCACACTTAAGGTCAATGACAGGCTATGGGGAAGGCTCAGACCTTCAATGCTGATGCTTTCTGAAGAAACCTTGGAATCAATGGGATAGGTGGAAAGGCAAAAAGGAGTCCCAGGGGCCAATGGTTTGTCAGAATGCCCCTGAGTGGCTCCCCCTTACAGGGGATCAGAGCAAAGAACTTATTTGGTGTTCATGGGAGATGACCACTTTTGAGAGAGTAGAATGGATATGGTCCTAACTTCTCTGCAAGAAGTTTGGATCTCCCTGGAATAACAACCATCAGAAAGAGGTGACAGAATATCGCCAAATGCCATATCCTTATGGCCTCTCAACACAAGGGGTAAAATCTGGTTTCTCCCCGTTTGTTGATGTACTAAACAGCCATTTTGCCCATTTGAATTGAAATCATATCTGTGGGAAGAGTCCTGAAAGGCCTAAAACACTAGGACTGCTCTCATCTCGAAGACATTGATATGAAGACTGGCATCTACATGAAACCAGGTGCCTTGTAGTTTCCTTCCCAAATAGTGCCCTAGTAGGGAGGCATACATGGTCACTGTGACCTATGGAGATGGCAGAATAGAGACAGGACTCTGTTGAAGGGGGAGGTTATCCAACAATGAATGTGGTCCCTGCAAGTACCTGTCAGAATGGCTGGCTAAGACATCGGTTATTTCTTGAAAGACACTGGACTTGCCAATGTCCATTGAAGAACCATCATATATAATCTAGCCAGCGGTACCCAGGTTATGAAGACAGTCATGCAACCCAAGATAATGAGAACAGTCTCGCCAGATGGCTTCATGTGGGACAAAACTTGTTCAGCTTACTGATGGATATTAGTGACTGTGGAAGTTTTGCAATCATCTAGCTTGTATCAAGAAGTGCTCTTATAAATTCTAGACAATGGGTTTGAGATATTTGAAATTTCACCTTTATCCCTAGGTCTTCACACAACTGGAGCAAGAAATCCCTGGGATGAATGAGTAGATCCCTGGAATGTACAGTTAAAAGCCAGTGGTCCACAAAGAAACACCCGGAATCCCTGTAGTTGAACTGCCACTAATGCCATGCATTTGGTAAACTCCAGGGTGTTGTAACAAGTCCAAAGGAAGAGCTCTTAATTGGAAATGACAGGCTCCCATCCAGAAGCAGAGATACTTCTTGGAGCATCTGTCCATCTTTATGTGATAGTACGCATCCTGAAGATCTACTGAGTGCATCAAGTTCTTCCTCAGTAATGGAAAAATTGCTCATTTAATGCACTTGTTTAAGCAGCTTAGATCCAAAACTGGTCTTAGGTTTCCATTTTAATATGTAACTAAAAATTAACATTGAGTAAATTCCGGATCCTCTCTAGTCTGGTGGGACTTCTTGGATGACTCAATTTTTTATAAGCGTCTCCATTTTTGAAGCTGCATATTCCCTATGCTCCACCCTCACAAAGAATCTTCTCTGAAGCAATGGAGTGGTGCGAAAAGGAATGATATTGCCTCTGGTAATACTTCTTACCCACTTGTTTTGAGTGATGGATATTATAGGCTGTTGAGTGCAATGAAAAGCACACCCCGAGGTCCCTGGGAGTGAATATGAAACCTCTGATCAACTCTCTCTCTGAAAACAATTAAAATGCACCAAGTATTTAAGCACCCTTGCATCGAAAACGTTGATAAAATGTAGACCCATTTCAGAAACTTGTCCAGGGTGTGTGATTCTCTATTTGGTGAGTGGACACAGCAGCGCTACTCAGCAAGCTCCTTTTTAATGGCTGCCAACAACCAAAGAAATCTACTGTTGGGCCCTTGCGCCAGTGCAAATGGTCTTTTGACACCACTAAAAATTATCTGATTTCTTGGGGATAGGCTCAACTGTGTCAGGTTCCTTCCAAACCTGGAATGAGATCAGATCAACCATTTCATCCACTGAGGGGGCCACCCACAAAGAGCCAGAGCCAAAAGTCTTGAGGAATTGAGGAAAACCAATTCCTCCTCCGGAGTTTGGGAAGACCAACCCGTTTACAATCTAAGTAGTTCTAGGATTTTCCCAAATGAGATCCTCAAAGAGGGATCTGGAGGAACCTTCTCCCTCAAAGTCAGTACCTATTGTTGGGTATTTCTCAGGGGAATCCAAGTCTCTCTCCTTACATTTGTGTTTCTTGGGAAACTCCTGTGGGCTGCTCAGGAGAGGACTCTAACATAAAAGATCTCTCTAGGGAGAACAGGATCAATGCTTTTGAGAACTGGCTGCTCTGAGACCCTATGGGGTGGGATGGCTCACACTGGGAAAGGGATGCTCTCTAAGTTGAGAGAATATTCTATCAAATGCTGAGCCTGTACTATGTTCTTAAGATTTAAATGCTGCAATCCTAACCTGTGGGAGAACTCCCAAAGCTGAAAGGAGGGTAGATGGAAGGACTAAGAAGAGGCAAGGATGCCCTGCAAAATGGCAGAAGCAAACCCTGCTCTGACATAGAAAAGCGTAGGGAAGATGGTAATGTTTGGTGAAGATATGCACAGAGGACCTAGTAGGGACTTCCAAAATGTCCTTAGTGGCCACCCAGTTAAAGGCAGCAGAGATAGCATTAGCCTTAGTGGAATGTGCCCTCTCAGAATCTGGAGGCTTCTTACCATGATGGCTGTAAGAGAGAGAGAGAGAGCGAGACAGTGGGAGATCAATTTGGAAATGGTTTGAAATGGACCTCCCTTCTGAACTACTGGCAAAGGCCACAACAAGTTGGTCAGACTTCCTGACATCTTTGGTTCTGTCAAAGTAGTAATGCAGCTGCCTATGCACACCCGAAGTATGAAGGATCCTCTCTTCCATGTTTGGAGGGTTAGGAAAGAATGCAGGCAAGTGTATGACCTGGTTTAAAGGCATATCGGTCACCACCTTGAGCATAAAGGAAGGACTGCTCCTAAAAGGATCTGTCGGTTTTATATCGGATTACTGAAACTCTTAGATGAACCCTTTTTCACTGAACCCTATTCATCGAACCACTTTTCAGTGAACCGTTTTAATCAACAAAACTTTTTCCCAGGGTAAGGAGACAGGTGGCAGTTATTACACATTTGCCCATTTCCCCAATGTAGTGTGATCTCAGAGTTGGTATATATAATTGGGGGTGGGGGGAACAGCCCCCCACACTGGTTGGTTTAAAATGAAATTTTTGTTACGATCGCTCTGGTGGCCAAGTAGCTTTTTCTCCTGGGTAAAAGTTTCACCGATTTGACGGTTTGCAGAAAATGAAAGGTTCCACACACAAGAACCTGAAGCTCTGAATCCCTTCTGGCTGAGGTAATGGCCAGTAGAAAATCTGCCTTCCAGGTAAGGAATTTTATATAAATGGAAGCAGCTGACTTGAATGGTGAGCTGCAGCAGAATGAAACTAAGGTCCCAGAAAAGAGCCAGGGGTTTTCTGGGAGGTCCAATGTTGACAATCCCTCTCAGAAGCAGTTTCATGAGAGGATTTGATAAGAGGCAGACAGACTAAAAAAACTTAAGCACGGATCTTTATACAGGACGATCCTTTTTCAAAAAGGCTGGGTAAGTATAACAGGATCTGGGCTTGCTGAGGGTTTTGTCACTATTGTCGGTACAATATAATAAATCTTTTCCATTTGGCAGAGTAAGACTTTCTAGTACTAGGTCTCCAGGTTTTTTTTTTAATAATGTCCAGGACCTGTTTGTTGAGCAGTGACCCCTTCCATGGAATCAAGGAATGACACAAGCTGACAATATGAGTTGTATGTGGGTTGGGGTAAATGATGGTGCCCTTGTTCTGTGTTAAGAGGTCTACTCTCTGTGGCAGCAGACTTGGTTCTCTGTAGACTGAGCAACAGAGTACAAGGGCTGCCTCTGCAAATTTGGGGCTATTACAAATTATCCTTGGCCTTTCCCTTATTTACAGCAGTACCCTGGGTAACAAGGGTATTTGTGTAAAGGCACAGAGGAATAGGCCTGTCCAAGGGAAGGAAAAGGTACCCGTCTTCCAGGCCAACTTCATTTTGCTCCTGCAGAAAAACATTTCCATATAAGCATTTTATTTGGTGGCAAAAAGGTACATCTGTGGCACATCCCATTTTTTTGGCTACGCTGAGAAAACCTTTATGATGCAATTACCACTCATGGGGGGGGGGGGGGTCTGACAGCCTCCTGCTGAGGTCACCTCAGCTAGATGACTGTACCTCATGGAACCTACCAGGAGAAACCAGTCCTAGAGAATTTGCAGTTTCCAAAAGTCCATGGATAAGTGACAAAGTGGGTAAGAATGAGCTCCCATTGCTTGTACCATATTACTGTGTTACTGTCTTTACCAGGACTACTGGTTTCCATTGTTCTTTGAAGGTAAATCAGGCCTTTTAGGACTGCCAGTTCTTTTTGGTTGATGTGTTTGTTTCTGAACTGGGAGTCCTAACTGCCTTGAGTCTAGAAGTTGTTATAGTGGGCTCCCCAGGCTTTCCAATGGATCTATTGTTAGACTTTGGTCCTCAGGGATGAACCTGAAGGGAAAGCCCAGACTGAGGGAGCATGCCTAGACCCATCAGACAAACACTTTCCTGAGACAAAAAAGCAGTTTCATTCTGAAGACGAAAGAGGGTGTTGGTACCACTGCAGTGTCCTCATGTGTAGTCTGGCCAGGGGAATCATGAGGATGCAAGATGCAGTTGTAGCCCAGGGACTTCAGATACTTTGTCAGGAAATACCTCACAGCCAGAAAGAACTTTTTGAAGTACAGTGTTAGAAAGGTAACGTTGTTTAGGGAAAGGCTTTCTGAAGTGATGAGTCCAGTAAAGCTCCCAGAAACACAACCCTGTTTGTGGGGTTTGAGATTTTTGGTCACCAATAGTGAAACCCACTGAATTTAGTATATTTCAGGTGTAAAGCAGATCAGCTTTGAGCTTTTCTAGGTCTGCTGCCTGAATGAGGTAATTGTCTAGGGGCAAATTGGATTTCCCTTTGTCCTGCAGAAGGCTGTCACCAGGCCTAGGCATTTTGTGAACACCCTGGCTGCAGTATACAAGCCAAATGGCAGGACACAGAATTGATAATGTCTCACACCTCTTCTGAAGTGTAAGAACCTCTTGTGTGATTCTTCTAAGGGGATGTGGAGGTATGTGCCCTTTAGATCTAAGGTTACCATGAAGGCGTTGGGGGAAATGCAGTTTTTACAGAGTTAGCATTCTGAATTTGGGGACCTGCATGAATCTGTTGAGCCTTGAAAGGGATAGATTTTTCTTGAAGAGTGCTAATGAGGAACTTTGCTCGACCCATCTATATCAAGCAAAGTTCCTCATTAGCACTCCAACAAAAATCTTGATGAGTGGAAGGGAAATATGAAATACACCCCGGGGATCACTTTTGTGGCTCTGCTCGACAGGGGCACAGAAAATTAACTTTCTTGGGTGGCGTAAGCCAGGGAACCTTGTTGGCCAGGCTTAGGCCCTTGGGCTGATAGCCTAGTACCTACCTATGAATTGGCCTCCAAGTGGTTTCTTTTCTGTGGACTAGGAAAAATCTGGAGATAAAAACCCTTTCCTTGCAAAGAGGTTGGTACAGGTTCCCCAGAGCCTTGGGTGCACAGACATTTTATTTGGTTTAAGGCCTCGGCCTTCTGTCTTGGAGGAATAGCTGGGAAGCCTGAATGAATTAAGGGTTGTTTGCACTACAGTTTGTAATGTCACTGAATGACATTTATAATTCATAGATCTCTGGTAATGAGGGTCCAGTTCTTGTGGCATAGGTACAGTCACCCTCCCAGCCTAGGGGACATGGAGGTTGCGGGGTATGAGAAAAGGGAGTGTCAAGAGTCATCACTGTTCCCTGCTAGGTCCCTGGGAGCATGATTCCACATGCCTATTGGGGTGTGTTTCACACCGTCTTGGCTGCTGGAGCTGTCTGGCTCCTTTTCTTATGAGGTTTCCTATGTAAAGGCTTAGACTGGGGGTTCAGAAAGGACCAATGTTTAGTAGGGTAATTTTGGCTGAAACATGGAGATTAGATCTAGAGGAATGCTTTGACAGTTTGCATGGACTTAGCTGTGTCCTCAATTTTTTTAAGCACAGCCTCAACCAGAGGACTGAAAAGAAAGTCTTTGTCCAAGTGGGAATCCAGAGACGGGATTTCACATATTCAAGGAGGAACTTCTCCCTCAGCCAGGCATGCCTTACAGCTGCAGTGCAGGGGTTGCTTAGCCACCTGAGAGCAAGAGCTGCATATAGCCAGCAGTCCCTTTGAGAGGGCATTATTTTCAATCCTAAGCAGTTATTGTTTCATCTGATTTAAAGAGGTTTTCTGGTACTTCACCATATGAAACTGGTAGTTCAAAGCCCTCATGACAAGGGTAGCAGAGGTGTAGACTTTCTTTCCAAACCTGCCCAAGGCTCTGCTTCCAGTCTGTTGGATTTTTTGAAGAACTAGCTTTTGCTCCCCTAGGGCCCCAAGTCACCACTTCAGGTTCTGCCACTGGGTTATTTAAAAGGTGCTTGTGGGAATGCAGAACTCTGTAGAATCTCTCAAATTTCAAAGGGGCAGAGGAAGGGAGTCTGGTTGCAAACAGGAATCCAAAAAGACCTCATCTACAACCTCTAAGACTGCAGGAATCACAAAGAGTTTATGCTCAGGGAGATTTAGGAATTCCTTAACCCGCTTCTTAGATTGTGGGTAGTCCTGAACTTCTCATTTGAAGTGCTCCACCAGGGTATGTAAGGCTTCCCCAAAGGAAATGTCCTGGGGGGGGGGGGGGATGGGGTGGCACAAGTTTTTCCTAAGAATCTCATAGGAGGTAATAGATGCACTCTCCTCAAAAGTGGATTCATCATTATCAAAATCTTCAGATTCAGAGTAAAAAAAACTCCTGGGATGAGGTATCCCTCTTTCTTTTCCCAAGGGATGCTGCAGGTGGACGGCAGCATCTGTATTTGAGTAAGGAAATCAAATCCTCAGCCAACCTCACTGGGCCTTAACAGGCCTGACAATGGGAGCTGGTACACCTAAGGCTGAGGTAAGCAGGTGTAGCTTTTTTGTAAGAGGGCTTAGGCCTAATGATGACCTAAACTAGGACCTGGACATAGTAACAACAGACTACCGCAAGTGGTGAGCCAAGGCAATTTCCTGACAATGTGAAGAACTGTCGCCAGAAGCCGGAACCTGTGAAGTGGCCTCGGACCCAACCAACAAGCCGTCTTTCAGTTTAAGAAAAAGCAGAGGGACTTGGAGGCATGTTAGACTCCCAAACAGGTTTCCATAGAGGCCTGAGCCACAAAATCAGTCGAAGGGAGCTGTGAAGATGTCTCACCTCCAACAATCCCAAGCCTAGGAGGACTGACCGACAGTGAAGGAGTGCCATCTGAGACCTCAAGTATGAAGCACTTTTACTTTATTTTTGCTGCCTACCGAGATAAACTTCAACTTGGACGGAGAATGACACGGTATACGAAGGCCCTAATGACTTGCTAAAATGTTTAGCTAGAAGAATGAAGTCCCAGTGTAGTATCTGCTTGCCGCAGCAGAGCAACGAAACATTTCTGACAGTCTATAAACACATGAGAAGTTCCCCAACAAGGTACTCAGATTTACAAGTCTTCTTTCATGGTGTAGACGTACCAATGCACTTGACTAGCATTCTGTTTCAATCTCAGACAGCAAAAAAACAGGGTCATGGTGCTTGCTGACTCCCTTTACACCTAGACGTAATAGACAAGGAATCCACAGGCTTCAGGAAGATGGGAAAAAATTTCCTGGTAGTTGGGATGGCCAACGACTTCCATTTCAGAAAATCCTACAAGTTAGGACTGCAACAGTGAAACACAAAGAACATCTACCTTTTAAGGAGGATCAACAGCTTGAATTAAACCCCTGATTCAGACCCATTAAACTGTTCCTCTTTAAAGAAATGTGAGTAGTAGATACATGCTTAGTCCCCCCGCCACACAGGAAAAAAGGGGCCAACCATGTTAGCTGCTTCCCCAGGAATAAGCACAACATTCTGCAAGAGGGTAACTTTCCCTGTTCCCCCCCCTCCCAGGACTGACTAGAGTGCCTCTCCCCTGCCCACTAAGGAGACCCCAACATTCACCAAGGACATGGTTAACTCCCAGTGCATACTGGCTGTAGATCTAAGATAAAAGAGTGGCCTGAGATACGACTAATGGCCGTAACAGAGTCATCCAACTGTGGCTGAGGCAAATTGCAAGTCTGTTGTGATGTTAAAGTCTACTTGCTTTACTTATCGGCTTTGGTTTACTGTGAAAGTCTGCCTGGGAACGGAAATGCCCACTTTCAGAAGACGACCAGGAATAAAGGCTCCAAAAATAAGAACAGAAATACATTTCTGATCATTTAGAAGAGTCAAGAAACAATTTACAAAGCATAACAGATTAAAGAAAAAAGAAGTTATGTACTCACCATAAAGTTCCACCTGAGTAGGTAAATTTCATTTGTCAGCAACCTGTGGGTTACAGATCCGACACGGATCAGAGCCAGCAGCGTACCAAGCAAAAAGATGGAGCTCCAAGCTCCTCCCCCTTACCCATACAACATTGCAACCTCCTTCCAATCCTCAGATCGCGTTTGCCACCTGCACATAATAACAAAACAAACTAACAACCTGAGACACCTGACTCAAAGACAAAGTAAACCTCATACGACCGAACCTCGAGCTCAGCTAAATAAGCATCAAGGTCAGGGGGAAGGAGGGAGGGACGGTTGCTGACAAATGAAGTTTACCTACTCAGATGGAAAGTTATGGTGAGTACATAACTTCTTTATCTGAAGTAATTAACTTCATTTGATCAGCAACCTGTGGGACAGAGTCCCCAGCTACCCGAAATCTTGGGAGGCCCTTAAGGAAGGATATTCCAGAGTACTGCAGAGCCAAAGGCAGCCCTTCCTCTAGACACCAAATCCAGCTTATGAGAAATAAAGGTGAGACAGGACACCCAGGTAGCCGCTGAACGAATGTCATCCAGGGAAACTCTAGACCAGAATGCAGCAGACGTTGCCACAGAACGCTTAGAATGAGCATGAACTCCCATTGGTTCTGGTAAGCCAGACTCTCTGTATGCTTGTAGGATACAACTCGAAATCCACCTTTGAAACTGGTTTCCCTAGAAAAGGCTTAGCAAAGGAGACAAAAAGTTGATCAGATTTACGAAAGACAGCCGTTCTGTGCAAATAAAAACGTAACTGTGTGAAAATCCAGCAAATGAAGTTTATATTCTCCTTTGTTCTGGAAATTAGGGAAAAAGACATGCAAATTAATGGACTGATTAATGTTAGTCTCGGAAGCAACTTTAGGGAGAAAGGAGGGATTAGTCCTGAGAGATGCCCTATCCTTACGAAACACAAGGTATGGAGGTTTGATATAGAGAGCCTGAAGCTCCGACACTCTCGTGGCTAAAGTAATGGCTACCAAAAAAGCAGTCTTCCATGACAAGAACTTCAGCTCAACAGTAGCTACGGGTTCAAAAGGAGGCGCAACTAACGCCTGAAGAACTTCGGTCAGATCCCACGGTGGGGATGAATTTCTAACAGGAGGTCTCAAAAGAAAAAGTGCCTTTTAGGAAGGTCTTACAAATTCTGGCAGCAGCGAGAGAAAGTACAGTTTTGTACCTACCGTAAATGTAGATGTCCGAGAGGTATGCATCTGCAGTCCTAACATATGGGTTGTCCTGCCTCAGGCAGCCCTTCGGTCGGCCGGATTCCAAAGTCTGGGTCTGGCCTCGGCTGATGTCGCACTTCACCCGACGTCATAGCTGCTGTGAATTGGGTATAAAGGCATCAGCCGACACCATTTTCCTCTGTTTCTTGCCCCAGATGCCAGGTGCCCTCTAGGAAGGCTAAATTTGGATAAATGCAAATGGTTCCAAACAGTAGAGAGCAAACAATATAAGCATGTATATACAAACAAATACACCATAATAGATTCCCCCAGCTAGCTACAAGATGGGTAAAATACCCTTGGAGTACCACAGAGGGGAAGGAGGGTGGGTAATCCTGACTGCAGATGCATACCTCTCGGACATCTACATTTATGCTAGGTACAAAACTGTACTATGTCCTTCAAGGATGCATCTGCAGTCCTAACATATGGGTAGAATACCATAGCCAAACTGGGGGTGGAGGCACTAAGCTGATTATGGTGTAGTTAAGATCCCTTGCAAAACAGCAGTTGCAAAACCTGCTCGGGATCTGGAGTATAAAGGTAGATTATAATGCTTGGCAAATGTGTGCACGGAGCTCCAAGTAGCAGCTTCTAAAATGTCTTTCGTAGCCACTCCTCGTAGGAAAGCTGTAGTAGTGGCTGTAGCCCTTGTGGAGTGAGGTCTGATGTTTTCTGGAGTTGTCTTTCCATGAAAAGAGTAACAGAATCTAATACAATTAGGTTCATAGGTTCCTATCCATTTTGAGATTGTCTGTTTTGAAATTGCTTTTCCTTCCATTCCTGATGCATATGCTACCAGAAGCTGGTCAATCTTTCTGTTGGTCTTGGTTCTGTCCAGATTATAGCGCAATTGCCTGTGTACATCCAATGCATGTAGTAGTCTTTCCCCCCTGTTCTGTGGATTGGGGAAGAATGTTGGCAGGTGGATTGCCTGGTTCAAAGATACCCTGGAGACCACTTTTGGCATAAAAGTAGGATTAGTTCTCAAGGACACTCTATCCTGATGGAAGTTAAGAAAGGGCTGTACTGCCATTAATGCCTGTAATTCAGAAACCCTTCTTGCTGAAGTGATTGCAAGCAGGAAAGCAGTTTTCCAAGATAAGAACTGTAATTCTGCTGTTGCTGCTGGTTCGAAAGGGGGGAGTGTTAACTTTTCCAGCACAAAGTTAAGGTCCCATGTAGGTAAAGGTGGCTTCCTTGGAGGCTTTACATTTTTAATTCCTCTCAGGAACTGTCCGAGTAGAGGATGAGAGAAGACTGGAGGATCCGTGTTGTATTCTGCTGAAATTGCTGATGCATGAATCTTAATGGAGGAGTAAGACAGGCCATTGTGGAAAAGTTCTGCTAAGTATTCCAGGATGTTAGCTATGTTTGCTAATGATACATTTTCTCCTTTTGCTGCACTCCAAATGAGGTATCTTTTCCATTTGGCTGAATAAGTCTTCCTTGTGGAGGATCTGCGAGCCTCCAGGATAATGTCTTTAACCCTCCGAGATAAGTCTGGGTTATTTTGCTTTATGTAATATTCCAAGCAGCTAGCTGCAGTGTTTTCAAGTTTGGATGAAGGATCTTGTAGTTGTTCTGTGTTAGCAGTAAAGGAACTAGAGGTAGAGGCCATGCGTGTGTCCGAGACATACTCCTCAGTAGCGGGTACCAATGCTGCCTCGGCCAGTCTGGAGCTATCAGGATGATCCTTGGGTGATGATCTTTGATCTTCAGTAGCACTTTGTGCATCAAAGGAAGAGGTGGGAATGCATATGCTGTCAGGTTTTCCCAACTGAAGGATAGGGAGTCCACCTTCCAAGCCAGTGGATGGTATGTCCTTGTGCAGAATTTCCTCAATTGGTGATTGTGTGGGGATGCGAACAGGTCTATTTCTGGTAGTCCCCATTTCTTTGTAATGGTTTTGAAGATGTCTGGATGCAGCATCCATTCGTGGGCATCCGTGGTAGTTCTGCTTAAGGTGTCTGCTAGTGAATTTTCTTTTCCTGGCACAAATTTGGCCTGGAGTTGAATGTTGTGGTTCAGGGCCACATTCCACAGGTCCATTGCCATCCGGCATAGAGAATATGAGTGTGCCCCCCTGTTTGTTGATATACCACATGACTGTGGTGTTGTCCGTCCTCATCAGCAAATGACCTTGTTGAAGAAAAGGTCTGAATGTCTGAAGTGCCTGTTTCACTGCCAGCATCTCTTTTTGATTTATATGTGGATTCAGCTGGTCCTGTGTCCATAGGCCTTGTATACACTTGTCCACCATGTGAGCCCCCCAGCCTAGGTCTGAGGCGTCCGTGGTGATAGTCTGGCTTGGGTGAGGTTTGTGGAAGGGCAGACCTCTGTTCAACTGACAGGCCTGAGCCCACCACAGGAATTCTTGTTTCAGGCATGGAATTATAGGAATCTGGGCTTCTAGACTGTGCTTGTGTTGAGACCATACATTCCTTAGGTACCATTGCAACTTCCTCATATGTAGCCTGGCATGTGGAATCAATATTATGCAGGATGCCATGTATCCCAGGGCTTGCAGGACTTTCCTTGCTGTAAGCTGGTTCTGCGTTGTTAATGCCATGAAATAGAGTGGTAGTTGCTTTTGCTTTTCTGCTGTGAGAAATGCCATTTGATTTGATGTGTTCAGTTCTGCACCCAAGAATGTTATCCTTTGGGATGGTACCAGCCTTGACTTTTTTATGTTGACTGTGTATCCCAGGGCTTGCAGTAGTTGTATAACCTTTTTCAAATCTTGTTAATTTGGTCTTGTTGTCCGCTTGTATCAGGCAGTCGTCCAAGTATGGATAAATTTGAATTCCCTGAAGCCTGCAATGAGCAATTACTGATGCCAGGCATTTCGTGAATACTCTGGGCGCAGTAGATAAGCCAAAGGGCAATGCTGAGAATTGATAATGCTCTGATCCTGCAAGAAATCTGAGGTATCTTCTGCAATCTAGTAAACCACCAAAAAAGTCCAGAACACTTGATATAACAATACCACAGAAGAATAACTCCAATGCACGTCTGGATAAATATTTAATCCACTTCTTCTGTGGTATTGTTATCTTCTGCAATCTGGTCGTATAGGGACGTGCAGGTATGCCTCCTTGAGATCTAGAGTCACCAGCCAAGACTCCTTTGCCCAGCATGGGAAGAAGTTGCTGTAGGGTCAGCATTTTGAATTTTGGAACAATGAGATATGTGTTCAGAGCGGACAGGTCGAGAATAGGTCTCCATTGGTTTTCTTTCCTTGGTACCAGGAAAAGTCTGGAGTAAAATCCTTGTCCTTGTTCCATAGGCGGTACCTTTTCTATAGCTCTCATCCTTAGTAGGTGGTTGACTTGTGCTAGAGCGTTTGTTTTTTGGTTTGGTGGTAGGTTTGGCATTCCTCTCTTTTTTGGTAGAGTGTGGAAGTGAAACCTGTAGCCTTTGTCTATTGTCTGTAAAATCCATTTGTCTCCTGTAATGTAATGCCAGTTTACGGAAAATAAGGCAAGCTTTCCGCCTAAGGGTGCTTGCAGTTGTTCCCTGGTAGGTGGTATCAGAGTCAAGTCATTGTGTCTGTCCTGTGGGGGTGGTAGCTGAATCTGTGGCAGTACTTCTCTGGTTGTTAGGCTGCCACTGACGCCCCTGTAGGCCCCTCTGGATTGACCTCTGCCTCTTGGGCCTATTTCTGCCTCTCTGTGCTCTGGAGGTGTCTGGAAAGGACCAATTCTTCGAAGGCCAATTTCTACTAAACCTCGGAGGCTGGACCTGTAAGAAATCCTTGACTGTTTGGACAGATTTTGCTTTTTCTTCCACCTTCTTTAGCACTTGCTGTGCAGGTGAACCAAACAAACTTTGTTTCTCCATGGGAGCATCTAGAAGCTTTGACTTTACATGGTCTGGTAAGGATTGTTCTTTTAACCAGGCATGCCTTCTAATCACTGTTCCAGTCATAGCTGATCTAAAGGAAGCCTCCAGTGCATCATAGCCACATTTTAAGGAGTGATTACTGACCTGCTGAGTGTTATGTACCAAATCCTGAAGGGACTTACGGTCTATAGGTTCAGGAGAGGACAGTTTATTTAGCTGGTCTAACAAAAATTCCTGATACTGAATCATGTGGAATTGACAGTTTAAGGCCCTAGCCGAAAGAGTAGCAGAAGTATAAACTTTTTTACCCCATCTCTCTAATGCTCTAGATTCTCTTTCAGAGGGGGTTTTTGGCAGAGGCAGCTGCTACAGCTTTGGGGCCCTGTGAAATGGTTTCAGGATCTGCAATAGGAGCCTTATACAAGTGAAAGTGCGTGTCCGGGACCCTGTAATATCTGTCGGGCTTGGCAGGGGCCGGGGGAAGAGAGTCAGGGGCAGTACAGGCATCATTATAAGCATCAACAACTGTAAGTACTGGAGGAATGGCTAAAGGCCTATGCTGTGGTAAATGTAAAAAGGTCCTTAGCCTTTTCCTTGAATCTGAAAAATCCTGGCCCTGCCATTGAAAATGCTCTCTCATAGCATGTAAGGTTTCCCCAAAAGAAAATTCCTCAGGAGGAGAGGCAGAAGGAATGGAGTCTTCTGCATCAGAATCCTCATAAGGAGAATATGGCCCTTCTGGTGGACCTGAGTTTTCTGAATCATCCGAGGAGTAGTCTGTGGAAACAGGATCCGGGGGCTCTGCTCTAGGCCTCTTCTCTGGAGGGGGTTGAGAGGCCCTGTCTGGGTGAGGCTGGGATCCCCTGATCAAAGAAATGAGATCCTCAGCCAAGCTGAGCATTTGGGAACTGGAGGTAGGCCTGTGTGAGGGGGTTTTAGCAGGCAAGGCCTTAGAAGATTTAGCTCCTTTAGCCCTAGAAAAAGCCTTGATAGACATAGATGCAGGGGGCCTAGCAGCTCCACGTGCAGGAGTAAATATGTCTAAAGGAATAGTATCTGATAAATCCTGGGAGCCTGCTACAGCAGGGGTAAGTTCAGTAGCAGATTCAGCCATGCTGTGTGAGGCCTCGCTATCGGAGGCAAGCTTTCGGCAAGGAAGAACCGAGGACTCTGTTTCGCCGAAACAGAGACACTCATGTTGGCTTAACCGTGGTTTCGCCGAAACCGCTGGACCGCGAGTGTCGGTCCTTTTCCTTACGCTTTTAGCTAATTGTGAAGTCGGGTCTCCGACGGCATTTTGTAAGCAAAAGCGGGACCAAAAACTCCTCTGCAAACTCCGACCGACGCCTAAGTGTCCGTCGGTTGAAGGAAGCACAGGCTAGACAAGCTGATACGTCGTGGTCTGGGCCTAAGCAAGGAAGGCAGTAAGAGTGGAAATCCTTATGAGGTATTTGTTTCCCACAAGTTAAACAATTATTTACTTTTTCTGACATCGGCTGAGGCAAGAAAGAGTCCCCAACGGGGTACTTAGCTTTTTAGAAGTCTTCGGTAGTAGAAATCTCTGGATCTGACCGACCGGCACTTGCAAACAGCTTCTGCTTCGGGCACCGCGCGGCAAGAAAGACTGAGGAAAATGGCGTCGGCTGATGCCTTTATACCCAATTCACAGCAGCTATGACGTCGGGTGAAGTGCGACATCAGCCGAGACCAGACCCAGACTTTGGAATCCGTCCGGCCGACCGAAGGGCTGCCTGAGGCAGGACAACCCATATGTTAGGACTGCAGATGCATCCTTGAAGGACATCCAAAGTTGTCCCCAATATGAAAATGGGAAATGGCAGCCCGCTGGACCTTCACAGTAGATGAGCTGGGCCCTTGCTGAAAAATATGAGACAAGAATTCAAGTACCGCTGAAATAGGAGCGGTGAAAGGATCCAAGTTCTTCGTGAAGCTCAAATTGAAAAACGTTTCCATTTGCTACTGCAAATCTTTCTGGTAGAGGGTTTATGTGCCGCCACCAGGATAGACTTGACTCGGGAAGAAATACCGGGAGTCCTAGCAACTAGGGGAACTGGATCAGCCAAGCTAAAAGCTTGAGACCATCCAGGTTTGGAGGAGCCATACCCGAGGGATTATAAATCAGATCTGGAGTGGAGCTATGAGATGAGACTGCAGGCAGGGGAACCAGACTTGACGAGGCCAGAATGGGGCTTATGAGGATAATGTTGCTACCCAACCAGCGAGCTTTCTGCAGAAATTTTAACATAAGCAGAAGTGGAGGATACGCATAAAGAAGACTGGGCAGCAAAGCATGGACTAGAGCGTCTCTGGGGGCTTCCCCCAAAGGAGGAATTAGAGCGAAAAACTCGCTGCTCTTCGCGTTGAAAGGCGATGCGAAGAGATTGCAACATGGCTGACCCCACTTGAGAAAGATCTATTCCGCTACACAAGGATTCAATGCCACTCATAAGGAGAGGATAGTTCTGCTCAATTTGTCCGCCAGTATGTTGGACCGACCCGGAATGTCCGTTGCTAACGGGAAGCTGTTGGTGGAGATCGCCCATTCCCAAACTCTCATGGCTTCGTGGCAAAGGGGGTAAGACCTGGTTCCACCCTGTTTGTTGATAAACCAGACCACTGACATATTGTCCGACTGGATAGCAATAGTCCCCGAAGGAAGACGGGCATGAAGGGCCTGCAACGCTAAAAGGATCGCCCTTCATCTCCAGGACATTTATATGCAGTACGGTCTTGGTCTGAGTCCACGTGCCTTGGACAGTACTGCCCGCACAATGCCCCCCCCACCCTAGGTGGGAGTCGTCCGTGGTCACGTGGCCTGGGGTGGTGACAAAGGGTCGTCCTTCCCAAAGGGCTTGGGATTGAAGTCACCACATGAGGGAGTTCCTGCAAACCCTGCTGAGGGGAATCGGGAAGTCTAGAGGTTGGTGTAGAATAGACCACTGGGCTTGCAACGTCCACTGTAGAACCCTCATGTGCAGACGAGCGTAAGGAATCAGATTGATCGCTGCCACCATGGACCCCAAAGCTCTCAGGACTAATTCTGCTGGGGGAGCAGGGGACTGAAAGAGGGCTAGCACATGCAGAGTCATGCTGTGAAGTCTGTCTAACGTTAGGAAGGCCCTGGCCTGGAGGGCATCTATCCTGGCCCCTATGAAGTCTAACACTTGAACAGGCTGGAGGAAAGACTTCTTGACATTTATGGTTATCCCCAACATCCGGAGGAAGAAATCCCTGGCTAGAGAAAGTAGATGCCTGGTGGGGGAGGTGAGGAGCCAGTTGTCTAGGTACAGGAAGACCTTTATGCCCTGGAGCCTCAGGTGGGCCGCTACGACTGCCATGACCTTGATGAACACCCTGGGGGCTGTGGTGAGACTGAAGAGTAGGACCCTGAAATGGTAATGACTGACCCTCTAGCCAAAAGCGGAGAAACCTCCTGGACCATCTGTCCATGAGAATATGGTAGTACGCATCCTTGAGGTCTATGGAGCACATCTTGCAAGAGGGGCAGGATGGACTGGAGCGTGACCATCCGGAATTTCTCCATGGCAACGAAAAGGTACATTGCTGACAGGTAGAGAATCGGCCTTAAGTCCCCAGTCTTTTTTGGCACCAGAAAGACCCTGGAGTAGATGCCTGATCCGGACTGGTCTGGGGGCACATGCTGGATAGCTCTTTTTTCTAACAGCTTTTTTTTTTATTTCCAAAGCTGCGGCCTCCCTTTCAGTGGGTGGGACATCTGGGAAGCGCCTTGAGTAAGGGGGCTTGTTTATGAAGGGGACTGAATAACCTCTGGATATTATCTGAAGCACCCAGCGATCTGACTCCCACTGAGCCAGGTGCCTCGAAAAACGCCCCCAGACTGCCTCCAGAGAGGAGCAGTTGGGCAACCCCTCAGGGCTGCTGCACGGGTTGGTCGGAAAAGGGTTCCCGTGACCCGAAGTTCTTCGGACCCCCTCTGCCTCTGGGCCTGCGTCCACCTTGTCCCTCTGCCTCTGGGGGAAGAGGAGTCCTGAGCTTTCAGAGCCTGCTGAGATTTCCAGAACCGCATCTTCTGCCCTCGCTGGTTCCTGGAGGAGGACCTTTGAGGGGTAAAGAAGCGGATTCAGATGGCTGACAGTGTTTTCCAGTCTTTCTCGCTCTGGACCACACCAGCATCTCGCGGACGGTCTTCCCAAAGAGGGTCAACCCATCAAAGGATGCATTCACGAAGGACGCCTTGAAGGGTTCTGAGAAATTGCAAAGTCGAAGCCAGGCCTTAAGGCGATAGCGGACCCGCTAGCTCTAGCAGCTCCCTCCGTGGCATGGGAAAGAAGCCGCACATAAGTATTAGACACCGACTTGAGAGTGGCCATACGAAATGAGAAAGTCAGTTTATCCTCGGCTGACATGGACTCTGGGGGAGACTCTGCGTACTCTTTGACCAGGTCCCGCTGCAGTCTGATTACATGACCCAAGTAATTCAGCGCTCTTATGGAGAAGGTAGCTGAAGCAAAAGTCCGCTTTCCAATACGGTCCATTGCCAGAGACTCCTTGTCAGAAGAACTTTCCTGGGAGAGTTCCTTTTTGGTGGCCACTGCCACCACCATGGCATCAACCGGGGCACCCTTACTCCACGAAGCTCTGTCTGCAGGGGGACTAAGAACCTTATCGGGCCTTCTGGGTATCAGCTCTACAGTTTCCGGTTCCTTCCACGCCCTGGTGGTAATCAGGTCGACCAGGGGGTCGGCTAAGGGGGACACCCAAGAGGTAAATGGACCTGTGTCGAACACCTCCAGGAATACAGACTCGTTCAAGGGTTTTTTGGCCGACCCCCCACCCACTTTGGTGGAGTACTTCCATAATGTCTCCAAAGGAGACGTTGTCGGGGGGGGGGGTGATTTGGGGGAACCCTCCCCTTTCTCCAAATCGGTATCCTCAGTGAGGGACTCAGGGGAGTCCAAGTGCCTCCTTTTGCAGAGGCATTTGTGAGGGACCTCCTCAGGGGGACTGTCCGAGTGGGGCTCGCCAACAGAATCATGTTTCTGCAGGGGAACTGGCTGGGGTGTCAATGACATAGGCTGTCCCTTGGGGAACTGGATGATGGAGGACAAACTGAGCTGTGAGGGAGCGGGGGTGGACCCTGAGGAAACAGTGAGGGGTCTCTATCCTCCAGAGAGAACCCTCGCCACCACAAACACCAAAGGGGAACCGGCCTCTCTACGACAGTTGCCCAGGACCCTCAGAGCCGACTAGGGGATCGGTGCCGAAGCGGTTGAACACGAGAGGATGGTGTGCTCCAACTGCAAAGGAGCCGAAGAGACACACCCCCTGGATCCAATGCCCAGCTCTCGGCTCCGAGAGCACGGATCCATAAGCGGATCTGATAAGCTCGAGGGCATGGCCGGCATCGAGTTAGCAATAACCATCGGCGCTGACCCCCTGGCTCCGGGGCTCCTCGGATCCGAAGACTCCGAAATCCGGTGGTGGATCAGAGAAGGAGCTATCAGGGCTAACAGTGGAGCTGAACTCCCCCCCGGATGGGGGGGGCATCAACACTCCCATCTGCAGCTGAGTTTGCAAGAATCGATGCATCATCCGGTCCATATCTGCCTCCAAGATGCTGCGGGTAGACCTGGAGGAAGCCGCTGAAGCTGGCCGGGAGGGCCGACGCGACGACGACCGAGGCTGGTCGGGTCTTCTCATCCGGCTCCGGGGAGAAACATGACGAACGGAGCCGTGGGGAGGAAGGCTTGGAAACTCTCAATGGAGAAGAGACAACTTTAGCGGGAGGGGCCGAAGGGTCCAATTCGGTCTGCTGCTTGCGGCTTCTCTCTCTTTTTTCTCTCTCTCCCTTCTCTCTTTTCTATCCTTCTTGGCCTCTCGTTCTCCCTGAGACAAGGTGGGAGGGTGAGTCTCAGACAGAGGAAGAGGGCCGACTGGCTGGGCAGCCGCAGCCGTGGCTGTCGCTACAGAGAGGGAAGGAGAAGAAGCCGATTCCACAGGTAGAACACCTGCCAGAATCAGCTTGTTCCTCCTATCCCGTAAGACTCGGGGGTTGAAGGCAGCACATATCTGGCAGCCCGAAGAAAGGTGCAGAACCCCCAAGCAAATCACGCACCGAGTGAGACCATCCACTGGCGACAGCTTATGGCCACACTCAGAGCACTTGGAAAAATCACTATGACTTTCAGCCATACTAGAGACGCACACAGAAACACACACACGCACCTGAAAGACTGAAAAGGGGCCTAAGGGATGGACAATTACCAAAGTTAAGGGGGAGATGAAGGCTAGGGAGAATGGAAACCCGAAGAAAGGTACTAAAATACAAGCACACACACAAAAAAACTAGACAAAAAGATAAAGTTTGTAGTAAAAGATGCTACACTTGCCTGCAGCTCGAAGAATCCCGGGCTTGGCAAAGCCGCGGCAAACGAGATCTGGGGATTGGAAGGAGGTTGCAGTGTAGTATGGGTCAGGGGGAGGAGCTTGGAGCTCAGATCTTTTTGCTTGGTATGCTGCCGGCTCGGATGAGTGTCGGATCCGTAACCCACACGTTGCTGATCAAATGAAGTTAACTACTTCAGATCTTTTTTGTAAGAAATTGAGTAAAATCTAAAATACTGAGTTTATACACTTGTACAGTATCCATAGCAGACAAAAGGACTGTAAACTTCAAACTGTAGATGTGGTACAGCCACACAGTTTACTAGTTGTCAGGTGATGTATTAGGGCAGATTTGAATTGTTGCAGGTTATTTAAAAGCAAAATGGGTGCAGGTTCTGTAACTGGAAGAAGGAAAGAGAGTGAGATGGAGTGTGCGCGCCATGGTCAAAAAACAGTGCCTCTTTCCCAGGGAAGACAGGCAGCAAATGCCAGTAAAAAACAAGTCCTTAAAGTTACTTTTTTCACACAAAAAGTAAAAGACAATTTAAACACACACTGCCAGCCCCACAAACTAAAGTGAACACAATTTCTCCACAGAAAAATACAGTTTTGTGAGTCTGTTAAAACAAACTCCTAGCTTTAAAGTAACTTTCCTGAAGATGAAAGTATTAACAAAACTGATTAAATAGAAGCCTTCCCCCAAAGGAAAGTACGCATCCAGCAAAACAACAGCACAAGCTATCCTCCAAAACCTCAGAGAAGTGGTACTCTTCAACAGCGGTAAAACTCTGAAAGGAATCACACCCAAAACTGTCTCAATCAACTTAGCTAGAGCTGCCAGGGAGCACAGAAGTTGCCCTGAAGCTTTGGATGCTGGCCAACTGTTATATCCTTGGCAGGGTATAAGTCATACACTTAAGGTTACTGCAGCAGTGATCAATATGATGAGCATCATTCGTGTCCAAGGTAAAGAAAAAGCATCAGTCTTCCAGGCCTTCTTGCATGGAGGCCCATGATAGAATATTGCCAACTGATTTTTTCAGTTATACAGAGTGGATGCAAAAAGATCCATTTTGGGTATTCACCACAGACAGATCAAGTCTTGGAACACTTGATTCAGTCTCCATCTGTGAGGGTCAGTCGTGGTCCTACTCAGCTGGTCTTCCACACAGTTTTGCTCTGATTGCATAGAAGATGCCTGTAAAAAGTGACACTGTGCTGAAGTATATCCTTGGCTACCATGGCTAGTCTGCAAAGAGGTTAAGTAGTAGTCCCCTCATGTACCACATCACTGTGGCATTGTCTGTAAACACTGAGGTCACAGGGACCACAGATGACAGAGATGACAGCATTTATAACAGCCAATAATAATATCATGCATTTGTGTGCTTTGATCTGTGTTTGTTCCAAAGAGACTTTTTTTTTCCATTTCTATTGACACTGCTCCCCAAGCAAAGTCTGGGGTGTCTGTTGTGATAGAATGCGCTATAAAGTAGCAGAGAAAACAGAACTGGATTCTGAGAATTTTGGTGTCTGCACCACAATCTCCCTTTTTACACATCTTAAAACTGGAATTTGAAAAATCAATGTGAGCTGATGCTGTGATCATACAGATTTCAGGTACCTGTGGATCTTTCTCATATGGAGTTTTGCAACAGGTATCATGAATATCCGATACCATGAGACCCACAGTCCTGATGAATTTCCTTAATGAGACAAAAGTCTGAGTGGAAAACATCAAGAGCACATCCAACTACAGATTTTTTCCCCTGTGAAAGAAAGCTCTTAACTGAGGTGTCAAGGATGCACCCCCCAAAAAAATAATCCTCTGAAGAGTCAGAAAAGACTTCTGTATATTCTCTTTGAATTCCAGCCGGTACAGGAGTTCCATTACGCTTTGAAAAAGACACAGAAAACATTGAGAATGGTCTGAAATCTGGATCTACATTAATGTGATATGCATTGTTTAAATCTAATGTCACTAAAAAACTCAAACTGGGAATAAAGGGCAACAAGTTGTGTAGGGCAACATTTTGAAAATGGGCACCATCACAAGCAGGTTCAAAAAGGAAAGATCTACAACTGGTCTCAGAATCTTTTCTTTAGCACCTGAAACGTCCCTAAATAAAACCCTTCTAATGGAGGACGAATGGCCTCACGAACCATGAGCGAGCATATGCTGGATAAATAAGGGAAAAGGGAAACATTTTGGTCCTGCGTAAGAGGAGAATTCCTCAAAAACACTTGATACTATCAGAACCCATCTGTCTAAAACAAATGGTTGTCACAACAGAAACTGAGGTTTAGACTTGCTGGAAGGATTAAAGGACTGCCAGGGTGGAAGGGAAGTCCCTCACAGTCAGACTTACGAGTGCCTTTGTTCTGGGGGTTCCTGCTTCCTTTTGGGAACCACCCTGCCATTGCTTTTTAAACATTTGCCTACCAGCAGATTGCTGGGACCATTTATTCTGCTATAAAAAAGTTGTACCGGGAGGGTTGAATCCCTTGGTAAACTTGGAGAAAGGGGGATGAAAATCAGAGATCACTTGAATCACCTTCCTGCTATCATCATACTTAATGACCTCTGAAGCAGAAGGTCCAAAAACTACTTCCCTATTTGAGGGGGGAATCAAAATTTCAGTTCTGATGTGCTCTGGGAGGCTTAACACCACAGCCTGGCAAGCCTTCTCGTAACAGTTTCAGTGGCAGCAACCCTTTGGGTGGCATCCGCAGACTCCTACACACATTTCCAGCACTGGGTAAGAAACCAAAATACATATAGCAGATGTCTTCTTAAAAGAAGGAACACATCAAAATATTTGTCATATTCTCACAAGCAACAAGTATAAAAAAATATTATGAGCTTGACAGTTGAGATTTCTAAAAACAAGTGCAGCAGAAGAATGCCTCTTCCTCCAAATTTGACAAAAGCCTTCGACTTTTTGTCAGAAGGTGAGGGCTTAGTAGTAACCAAATGTTTAGCAGCAGCTGGATTCATTACAGCAACAGATGCTGGGTCAGATCTGGGATGAGGGAATAAAAACTGAAAAGAATGAGGCACTCTGTATAGTTAGCCATTTTTAGGGGCATCAGGCTTTCAGGGAAATTGCAGGCTGCAACAAAAACACCCCCAAAATCAAACAGAACATGAGGAAAGTACAGTTGTGTACACTTAACATAAATGTAGATGTTGGAGTGTATTCACTGGTGCAGTCATCACATTTGGGTTATCTGTTGGCAGTAGCCCTTAGTCGGCCTGATTATCAAAGTCGAGTCCTGCGTCGGTTGCTGTCTCATATTCCGTGACGTCAGGTAGTCAGGGGTATAAAGCATGCAGCCGACACCATTACATCAGTTTTTCTTGACCCAGAAGTCAGGTGCCCCCCTAATAGGAAGCAATTAATATATATATATATATATATATATATATATATATATATATATATATACACACACACACACACACACATATATACATACACACACACATATATATATATATATATATATATATATATACATACATACACACACACATATATAAGGTTATACCTCCAACAAAAACGCAAATACACCAAAAAGGTACAGCCAAAAGAAGTCAGTGGGCTGGAGGAAGGGTAACCAGGACTGTACAGTGAATACACACGAACATAGTACAGTTGTGTACACTTACCATAAATGTAGATGGTCGAGTGTATTCACTGCTGCAGTCATTACATTTGGGTAATCCTGCTGGCAGGTTGCCCTCAGTCGGCCTGAATTCCAAAGTCTTGGGTCCTGCATCGGCCGTCATCGCCCCTTCCCTGACGTCACATCATCAGGGGTATAAAAGCAGCAGCCGACACCATTTTCTTTAGTTTGTCTTGCCCCAGATGTCAGGTGCCCCCAAAAAGGGTAGTCAAAATGTATATCTATATATAAAATAACATGCAGCAATATAAACTTCATCCACAAGCAAATACACCACATAGGTTGTATGAATCAGAGAAGGAAAGATAGGTTCCATCAGAAGGAAAGGGGGGATGGAGGGTGGGTAACCTGGACTGCAACAGTGAATACACTTGAACATCTACATTTACGGTAAGTGTACAGAACTGTACTATGTTCTTCGTGTTTCACTGTGGCAGTCATTACATTTGGGTAGATTTCCAAAGCTATGGTTGGGAGGCTGGAGCTAAACAGCATTAGAAGCAGCTATGAGACCCTGCAGAACTGCAGTGGAAAAGCCTGCCCTGGATTTGAAGTAGAGTGGCAGATAGTGCTTTGTAAAGGTGTGCACTGAACTCCAAGTAGCTGCCTCTAAAATGTCCTTGGTTGGTACTCCCCTGAGAAAGGCTACTGAAGTGGCTGCAGCTCTGGTGGAATGTGGCCTAATGCCCTTAGGCACTGGATTGCCATGGTATAAGTAGCAGAAACAAATGTAGTGGCCTATCCACTTTGAAATAGTCTGCTTTGAAATAGCCTTTCCTTGTGATCCTGCAGCATATGCCACTAGTAATTGCTCTCTCTTTCTGAAAATAAGAAGTTATGTACTCACCATAACGTTCCATCTCAGTAGGTTGCTTCATTTGTCTGCAACCTGTGGGTCTTGGATCCGATATCAGATCCGAGCCAGCAACTATTTCTACAGCTATGGATCCGAGCTCCTAGCTCCTCCCCTCACCCATAATCCCTTGCCAACCCCAAATGACCTCAGATCAAGTTTGCCCCCCTATATACCTGAAAAGGTATCCCAACAGGAAAAGGCAGGAAAAATACCATCATCTAACTCTTCTAAAGGCCGGGGGGGATGGTTGCAGACAAATGAAGCCACCTACTCAGATGGAACGTTATGGTGAGTACATAACTTTAATCTGGAGTAGGGACTTCATTTGTCAGCAACCTGTGGGACAGAGTCCCCAGCTACCTGAATCTTGGGCAGCCATCATGGAAGGATGTTCCGGAGCACTGCGGAGCCAAAGGATGCTCTCCCTCTGGAAATGACGTCCAGTTTGTAGTGGTTAATAAAAGTATGAGATGAGGTCCAAGTGGCTGCCGAGCAAATATCATCCAAGGGGACTCTAGATCTGAATGCAGTAGAAGTAGATATGGAGCGAGTGGAATGTGCACGAACCCTTTGAGGTGCGGGCCTCCCAGAAGTCTCATAAGTTAGGATACATTGGGAAATCCAGTGTGATAAGGTGACCTTCAAAACGGCTTTACCTAAATTGAATTTGGCAAAGGAAATGAACAGCTGATCAGATTGTGTGACCAGCAGTCCTACGAATATAGAAACGCAGCTGCCTGTGCACATCTAATGAATGCAGCTTGTAATCTCCTTTATTTTGATAATTAGGGAAGAAACAGGAAGATTAATGGACTGATTGATATTGGTTTCTGAGGCCACCTTAGGTAGAAAGGATGGATTGGTCCTGAGGTATACTCTATCTTGATGAAAAACCAAGTAAGGGGGTTTTACGGAAAGAGCTTGAAGTTCCGAAACTCTTTTCGCAGAAGTGATGGCTATCAGGAATGCTGTTTTCCAAGACAGGTATTTAAGATCAGCCGAGGCAGCTGGTTCAAAGGGAGAAGCAGTCAAGGCCTGAAGAACTAGCGATAGGTCCCAAGGGGGTATGGCTTCTTTGATAGGGGGCCTGAGTAGGAAAGTACCCTTGAGGAAGGTTTTACATAATTTAGCTGACATCAAAGGACCTGTCTCGTGTCCTACATGGTAATGGGAGATGGCTGCCAATTGTACCTTGACTGTCGAACAGATAGCCCCTTGCTGAAAAAGCCCGGTAAGGAAGTCCAAAACAGACGTTAGCAGAGCAGTGAAGGGGTCCAGATTATGATGTTCCGCCCAGATGGAGAAGCGCTTCTTCCATTTACTGCGGTAAATCTTCCTGGTGGAAGGTTTATGCGCTGCCACCAAGATGGCTTTGACTGGTGAAGAGATACCGGGAGTACTAATTAAGAGTGGAACTGGAGCAGCCAAGCTGTCGGCTTCAGACTGTCCAGATTCGGGGTCGGTAAGCCTGATGGATGGGAGATCAGATCCGGGCTGGGATCCAAAATCCAGGGAGGATTCACCAAGTGAGACCACAGGTAAGGGAACTAAGTTTGTCGAGGCCAGAATGGGGCAATGAGGATCATTTTGCTCCCCAACCGAGAGGCTTTCTGTAACATCTTTAGCATCGAGGATAGGCATAAAGTAGACCGGGCGGCCAAGCATGCACTAGAGCCTCTCTCGGGGCTTCCCCTGGTGGGGGAATCAGGGCGAAGAAGCTGTCGCATTTCGTATTTGAGGGAGAGGCAAAAAGATCGCAGCAGGGTTGCCCTCATTTTGCAAAAATCCACTTCGCTACTCGGGAGTTGAGAGACCACTCATAAGGGGAAAGGATAGTGCGGCTGAGTTTGTCCGCCAGAATGTTGGACCGTCCCGGAATGTGCGTTGCGATCAGAAAGCGGTTGGTGGAGATCGCCCATTCCCACACTCTCATGGCCTCTCGGCAGAGAGGGTAAGACCGGGTTCCCCCCTGTTTGTTGATATACCAGACAACTGACATGTTGTCCATCTGTATCGCAATAGCTCCTACGGGAAGAAGGTTGTGAAGTGCTTGCAATGCCAACAGCACTGCCCTCATCTCCAAAACAATGATATGCAGGGAGGTCTCTGTGTCATTCCATGTGCCTTGGACTGTTCTGCCTGAGCAATGCCCCCCCCCCCACCCGAGGGGAGAAGCGTCCGTGGTTACCATGACGAGAGGAAGTGGAGCGCAGAAGGGGCGACCTGTATGGAGGTCTGGGGAATGAAGTCACCATAACAGGGCCCTCCTGCAAGCCTTGCTGATAGAGACAGGGTGATTGAGAGGAAGAAGCTGAAAGGACCATTGTACTTTAAGGGTCCACTGTAGTACCCTCATGTTTAGGCGAGCTCAGGGAAGGAGTGTTATTGCCGCTGCCATAGAGCCCAGTGCCCTCAGGACCAATTCCGTGGGTAGAGCTTCTGATTGGAGGATGGCCCGCACATGTAAACTCAGATTCTGTAGTCGTTCCGGAGTGAGGTAGGCTCGCAGACTTCTCGTATCTAATCTGGCCCCTATGAAGTCTATCACTTGTGTCGGAGCAAGGGAGGATTTGTCCGTATAGATCGTGATGCCTAACTGGGGGGGCTAGGCGAAAAAAAAAATCTCTGGCTGAGCAGAGGAGATGCCTTGTTGAGGTGGTCAGGAGCCAGTCGTCCAGGTATGGGAAGACCTGCATTCCCTGGAGTCTCAGGTGGGCCGCTATCACTGCTAACACTTTGGTGAACACCCTGGGGGCTGTGTTGAGGCCAAAGGGAAGGACCCTGAACTGATAGTGGCTGGCTCACAGCTGGAAGCGGAGAAACCTCCTGGATAGTCTGTCCATTAAAATGTGGTAGTACGCATCCTTGAGGTCTAATGAGCACATCCAGTCGTTCTCCCGCAAAAGGGGGAGAATGGATTGAAGAGTGACTATTCAGAATTTTTCCTTGGTTACCGACAGGTTCAGGAGGGAAAGGTCTAGAATTGGTCTCAAGTCCCCAATCTTTTTTGGCACCAGAAAGAACCTGGAGTAAAACCCTAATCCGAGCTGGTCTGGGGGGACGGGTTGGATGGCTCTTTTCTCTAGCAGCTGTTGGATTTCTGCGGCTGCAGCCTCCCTCTGAGCAGGTGGTACATCGGAGAGGTTTCTGAGTCTGGGGACATGTTGCATTGGGATTTTGTAACCTCTGGATATGATACAAAGCACCCAGCGGTCTGACGTGATGGACTCCCATGCCGCCAGGTGCCTCGAGAAGCGCTGCCCGACTGCTTCCAGAGTGGAGCAGTCGGGCAACCCTTCAGGGCTGTTGTGTGGTGGGCCGATCAGAGAAGGATTCTCTGGACTCAAAATTTCTCAGAGCCCCTCTGCCTCTAGGGCGGCGTCCTTCATGTCCTCCTCTGCCACGGAAGGACTGGTTGTCCGGAGCAGGTTGGGAATGTTGCGATTTCCGGAACCACATCTTCTTCTGTCCCTTTTGGTTCTTGGAAAAGGACCTCTGGGGAGCAGAGAAGCGGACTCCGATGGCAAACAACGTCTTCCCATCCTTCTCGCTCTGGACAAGTGTCTCGCGAACTGTCTTGCCAAACAAGGCAGAACCATCAAAGGGGGCATTCGCAAGCCTTAAAGGGCTCCGCGAAGTCGCAATGATGGAGCCAGGCCTGGCGTCTCATAACTAGGCCCGCTCCACTAGCTCTAGTTGCTCCCGCAGTGGCGTGGGACAACAGCCGCATTGAGGTGTTGGAAATAGATCTAAGAGTGGCCATACGAGTGGAGTACAACTGCTTGTTCTCCGCCGACATGGACTCTGGGGGGGAAGCAGCATATTCTTTAATAAGATCTCGCTGCATCCTGATGACATGTGCCATGTAGTTTAGGGACCTTACTGAGAAGGTCGCTGAACTAAATACCCGCTTACCAAGGCGATCCATCGAGCGGGACTCCTTGCTCGGTGGATGGACCGAGGGGCTCTCCTGAGCTAGTTCCCTCTTAGTGGCTGCCGCCGTCAACATGGCATCTACGGGGGGACCCTTGCTCCAGTGGGACCAGTCTGCGGGGGGGGGCGCTCAAGATCCTATCCTGGCGTTTAGGGACTGGCTCCACAGTGTCCGGCTCCTTCCACGCCCTGGTGGTAATAAGGTCCACCAGGGGGTTGGCCGGAGGGGACACCAAAGAGGTAGACGGGCCTGCTTCGAATGCCTCCAGGAACACGGACTCGTCGCAGGAAGCCTTGGGGGCAGACCCCCCCCCCCGATCCTCAGCATTTCCATGATGTCTCCAAAGGAGGCATCCTCAGGGGGTGACCTTGGGGAACCTTCCCCTTCATCCAAGTCCGTATCCTCTGTTAAGGACTCGGGGGGGGGGGGGGGGTCCACGTGTCTCCTCTTACACTTGTGCTTGAGAGGCACTTCCTCGGGGGGGGCTGTCCGAGGAGGTCTCACCAGCAACATCCTGTTCCAATGGAACAACCTGGGGCATCGAAGCAGGCTGTCCCTGTGGCCGGGTGATGGGGGCCTGACCCAGCAGAGAGGGAGTGCAGGGTGGAGCCGAGACAAGGGCTGGGGGTCCGGATGCTCTCGACAGAGCCCTCTCCACTGCATCGAAGGCCGAGGGGGAGCCGCTCTCCCTGGGCTCCGAAAGTAGACTCCCCCTTGTATCCGATGAAGGGATCGGAACCGGCGCCGAGACCATCGGATCCGAAGGATCAGTGTGCTCCGACCTGGACGGAGCCGAAGGCACACAATCCCTCTGATCCAAAGCTCGCCCCACGGCTCCGAGAGGTCGGATCCGACAATGGAACCGACAGACTTGAGGGCAGGGTCGGATCCGAAGTACTCAGTACTGTCGGCGCCGACCCACCCCCGGCTCCGACGCTGCCCGGCTCCGAGCGCTCCGAACCCAGGAAGCGGGTCAGAGAAGGAGCAATCGGAACAAAGAAAGGTGTCGAGCTCCCACCCGAAGGGGGGGGGGGGGGGGAGGCAAGAGCACTCCCATCTGCAGCTGGGCCTGGATGAACCTCCTCATCATCCGGTCCAAGTCTGCATCAGACAGGCTGTAGGTTGATCTCGAAGAGGCTACCGAGGCAGGCCTGGAATTCCGTCTCGATGACCTCGATGGAGATCGGGTCTCCTCCTCCTCGGGTCCCGGGAGAAGCAAGGAGATCGGAGCCGAGGAGGAGGAGACCTGGAAGCCATGGAGGGAGAAGCCCACTTAGCTGGGGGGGCCGAAGCGGAGGCCTCAGCCCTCCGCTTGTGGTGCTTCTCCCTCAGTTTCTCCCTCCTGGCCTCCCTGTCCTCCGGCGCTTTAGTGGGAGTTTGAATCCCGGCCAGGGGAAGGGGGGCAGGAGTGGCTACCACCACAGGCTGAGGAGGTGCCACAGGAGGAGCGGAGGCCGAAGCCGAATCCGGGGGCAAAAGTACCGCCAGGATCAGCTTCGACCTCCACTCTTTCAGTGCCCTGGGGTTGAACGCTGCACAAATGGTACAGCCCGAGGAGAGGTGTTCAACCCCAAGGCGCCGAACACACCGAGTGTGGCCATCTGCCGGAGAGAGCTTATGGCCACACTCGGTGCATTTAGAAAAAATAGGCTTAGGAGCTTCTGCCATACCTAAACTAAGGCTACACAAACACACTAGGCCCCAAATGCAATCACACACAAGCACACACTAACGACCAGCAAGGGGAGGGTAAAAAACTAAAATTTCAAAGTTAACAGGCTAAAGAAAACCTAGCACACTCACACTGATTAAACTAGGAAAAATAAAAGACTGTGAAAATTCACTTATCTATAAGAAATCGCCAGGAGCTCGCAATCCAGCTGACACACTTTAGAGCGGCAAACTAGATCTGAGGTCATTTGGGGTTGGCAAGGGATTATGGGTGAGGGGAGGAGCTAGCAGCTCGGATCTATAGCTGTATAAATGGTTGCTGGCTCGGATCCGATATCGGATCCAAGACCCACAGGTTGCAGACGAATGAAGTCCCTACTCCAGATCTTTGGTTCTGTCCAAGTAGAATCTAAGCTGTTTATGTCCAAAGAACGCAGAATTCTTTCCCCCTTGTTCTGTTGATTTGGATAAAAGGTTGGCAGATGAATGGTTTGGTCAAGAGCCACACTGGACACCACTTTAGGCATAAATGTTGGGTTTATCCTCAGGGAGACCCTGTCCGGATAAAAAATGATAAAAGGTTCCACAGCCATGAGAGCCTGTAGCTCTGAAACTCGTCTTGCAGAAGTTATTGCTAGGAGCAGAGTGGTTTTCCAAGATAAAAACTTTATATCTGCAGTAGCAGCTGGCTCAAAAGGAGGCAGGGTGAGTTTTTCCAAGACATAGTTGAAGTCCCATGCAGGCATTAATGATCCCCTTGGAGGCCTTAAATTTTTAGCTCCTCTGAGGTACTGTTTTAATAAGGGATGAGAAAAGATTGGTGGCTCTGCACTGTAATGAGCCGAAATGGCAGAGGCATGAATTTTAATAGATGAGAAAGATAGGCTTTTGTCCAGCAACTCAGTTAAGTATTGTAAAATCTGAAGAATATTTGGCACATCTGTATCTGTTCCTTGTGCCTGGTTCCAAGCACAGAATCTCTTCCATTTTCCAGCATAAGATTTTCTAGTACTAGGCCTTCTGGCTTCCAAAATAACATCCATCACAGCTTTGCTAAGAGGTGTGTTTTGTATGACTACATTATCCGCCATGCTGCCAGGTTTTAAGTCCTGAGCTGGCTGTGCAGGATCTGATTGTTTTGCTGGGACAGTAGATGCGGTACTTGAGGTAGGGTCCAAGCTGGGCATTGAGACAAGCTCCTTAATACTGGGTACCAGGTACTGGCGGGGCCAGTCTGGGGCAATCAGTATCATCTTTGGCTTCTCCTGTCTGACCTTTAGGAGTACCTTGGGGAGGAGAGGCAGAGGGGGAAAGGCATATACCGATAGGTTTTTCCAGCTGAAGGATAGGGCGTCCACTTTCCATGCTTGTCTGTGATAAATCCTTGTGCAGAATCTCTTTAGTTGGTAGTTGTGAGGGGAGGCAAATAGATCTATGTCTGGGCATCCCCATTTCCTTGTTATCATGCTGAAGACTTGTGGATCCAGCTGCCATTCATGGGGATCCATGAGGTTTCTGCTTAGTTTGTCTGCCAGAGTATTTTTCCTTCCTGGCAGGAATTGTGCCTGCAGATGTACTTGGTAAGTCAATGCTGTGTCCCACAAAGTCATGGCTAGTCTGCAAAGGGGGTAAGAATGTGTGCCCCCCTGCCTGTTTATATACCACATGACCATGGTGTTGTCTATCAGTAGTTGCCCTGGTTGAAGTAGGTCTTTGAATGCTGTCAGGGCATTTTGAACAGCTAGCATCTCTTTTTGATTGATATGTAGATGCATTTGGTTTGAGGTCCATGTTCCCTGAATGCATCTTCCTGCTATGTGGGCCTCCCAGGCATAATCTGACATCTGTTGTTAGTGTTTGCCTGGCTGGAGGTAATGTGAACGGCTGTCCCTTTTTTTGGTGACAAGCCTTTGCCCACCATCGAAACTCCTGTTGCAGGCAGGGAATGAGAGTAATTATAGCTTCCAGGCTGTGGCAATGTTGAGTCCAAACACTTTTTAGGTACCATTGAAGTTTCCTCATATGCAGTCTTGCATATGGAATTAGTAGGATGCAGGATGCCATGAAGCCCAAAGCCTGCAGAATTTTTCTTGCAGATAACTGGGCCTTTGTTGCTAACATTTTGAAGTAGGTAGTCAGTTGCCTTTGTCTGGCATGAGATAAGCCATCTGGGCAGTTGTATTTAAGCTTGCACCCAGGAATATTATCTCTTGAGAGGGTACTAGTTTTGATTTATTTTTGTTGATTGTACCCTAGGCATGTTAGAGGTTTTTTCACAAATGCCAGATGCTGTAGGAGGATGTCCTTGTTCTCTGCTTGAATTAGACAGTCGTCCAAGTAAGGATATATTTGTATTCCTCTTTCTCTGCAGAATGCAATTACTGGTGCCAGGCACTTTGTAAAGACCCTGGGCGCAGTAGATAAGCCAAAGGGCAGTGCAGAGAATTGGTAATGCATTGAGCCAGCCTTGAATCTGAGGTATCTTCTGCATATTTGTCTGACTGGGACATGCAGGTATGCCTCTTTTAGGTCTAAAGTCAACAGCCAAGCATTCTTGCCCAACATGGGCAGTAGCTGCTGCAAAGTCAACATTTTAAATTTTGGTATATCCAAGAATGTATTCAGAATAGATAGGTCCAGTATTGGCCTCCAGGCCTTGTCCTGTCTGGGCACCAGGAACAGTCTTGAGTAAAATCCTTGGCCCCGCTCTTGCTCTGGCACTTGTTGAATGACCCTCATGTCCATGAGGAATGAGACTTGTTTTTGTGCCTCTGCCCATTGATTTTTTGGCAGATATGGCCAGCAGTTTGCCTTTGGCAGGGTATGGAAATGGAACTTGTAGCCTTGTGACAATATTTAGAACCCACTTGTCCTGGGTTATAATGTGCCAATTTTGAGAAAAAAGTACTACTTATCCCCCTAAGGGTGCTGCCAGGAAATAAGTGCTTGGTGCAGGCAGGGGGAAGTCATTGGGACTGTTTCCTGTAAGGTTGTGATTTGTCTTCTCCACTTTTAGAGGTAGAAACACCCCATTGCTTTGACCTGTATGAACCTTGCGCCTGGGACCTGCCTCTAGGGCGTCTGAGTCTGCCCCTTTGAGGTCTGTCTGACACAGGAAAGAACCAATTCTTTGTTGGCCAGTGTCTACTAAACCTAGGTGGCTGTACTTGTAAGAAATCTTTGACCGTTTGCATAGATTTAGCCTTGTCCTCCATTTTCTTTAACACCTCTTCTGCCTTAACACCAAACAAAGAATCATGCTGTAAAGGTGCATCTAATAATTTAACTTTAACATGATCAGGCAGATTTTGTTCCTTTAACCAAGCATGCCTTCTAATTACAGAACCTGTAACTGCGGCCCTGCAGGAGGCCCCAAGAATCAAAACCACATTGCAAAGTATGCTTACCAACTTGTTCAGCTGCATGCAAAATATCCTGCATTTCCTTGTTCTCTGCACATTCAGAGTTTAACATTTTCTGTTTAAGCAATGCCATGACATGTTGCTGATATTTGAGCATATGAAACTGACAGTTTAAGGCCCTTATAGCCAAGGTAGCAGATGTGTAAACCTTTTTCCCCCATCTATCCAGTGCCCTAGAATCCCTGTCAGAAGGGGTAGGGTTTTTTGCAGCGGAAGCCTTAACTCCCTCGGGACCCTGATGAATAGTTTCTGGGTCTGCAGCAGGGTTTTTAAAAAGGAATTTATGTGCATCAGGAACCCTGTAATATCAGTCAGGCTCAACAGGAGCTGGAGGTAAGGAGTCAGGGATAAGACTAGACTCTGAAAACACATCACCTACAATGTCTAACACAGGAGGGATGGCTAGTGGCTTGTGCTGAGGTAGTAACAGGAAATCCCCGAGCCTCTTTTTAGACTCTGAAATATCTTGGTTCTCCCAGTGAAAATGCTCCCTCATGGTATGTAAGGTTTCCCCAAAAGAATAATCCTCAGGAGGAGAAGCTGAAGGTATTGATTCTTCAGCATCAGAATCCTCATTTGGGGGGGGGGGGGGAGGAGAATATTCCTGATCAGAAGAGGAATCAGAAGAAAAGGAAACCTGATCTGAAGATTCATAGTCAGTCTCTTGCCTAGGCCTCTTACCAGGAGGGGGATGGGAACCCTTGATCAAGGTAATCAAGTCTTCGGCCATTTTGAGCATCTGTTTTTTGGGCATGGAGGCTTGTACACTTGGCTCCTGAGATTGCTTCTTTGCCTTTGAAGGTACTTTAGTCTTTGCCTTTGAAGTCGGTTTAATGTATAGATGTTTGGGTCTGAATACACCCTCAGAAGCCGGTGCCTACTCAGTGGCTCCGGACCCATCTGAAGGATCAGCGTCCGAGGCTCCAATATCTTGAGTTTTCAGCGGCATGGCAGACTCCACATGGGAGCCGGTAGCGGCCTGCAACTCTAAAGTAGAGGTCGTCAAGGGCTGCGAAAGTGCCTCACTGAGAAAGTACAGTTTTGTACCTACCATAAATGTAGATGTCCGATAGGAATGCATCTGCAGTCCTTACAAATGGGTTGTCCTGTCGTCAGGCAGCCCTTCGGTCGGCCGGATTCCAAAGTCTGGGTCTGGCTTCGGCTGGTGTCGCACTTCACCCGACGTCATAGCTGCAGTTATTCGGGTATAAAGGCATCAGTCGACGCCATTTTCCTCAGTGTTTCTTGCCCCAGATGCCAGGTGCCCTCTAGGAAGGCTAAATTTGGATAAATGTAAATGTTTCCAAATAGTAGAAAGCAAACAAAAAATAAGCATGTATGTACATATATACAAACAAATACACCATAATAGATTCCCCCAGCTAGCTACAAGATGGGCAAATACCCTAGGAGTACCACAGAGGGGAAGGAGGGTGGGTAATCCTGACTGCAGATGCATTCCTATCGGACATCTACATTTATGGTAGGTACAAAACTGTACTATGTCCTTCAAGGATGCATCTGCAGTCCTTACAAATGGGTAGAATACCATAGCCAAAGTGGGGGAGGAGGAGAAATAAAATGATGGTGTAGTTAAGATCCCTTGCAAAACAGCAGTGGCAAAACCTGCTCGGGATCTGGAGTATAAAGGTAAATTATAATGCTTGGCAAATGTATGCACGGAGCTCCAAATGGCAGCCTCTAAAATGTCTTTGGTAGCCACTCCTCGTAGAAAAGCTGTGGTAGTGGCTGTAGCCCTTGTAGAATGAGGCCTGATATTTTCTGGAGTTTTCTTTCCATGGTAGGAGTAACAAAATCTAATGCAATTTCCTATCCACTTAGAGATTGTCTGTTTTGAAATTGCTTTTCCTTCCATTCCTGTTGCATATGCTACCAGTAGCTGGTCAGTTTTCCTATTGCCCTTGGTCCTGTCCAGGTAGTAGCGTAATTGTCTATGCACATCCAAGGTATGCAACAGTCTTTCTCCCCTGTTCTGTGGGTTGGGGAAGAATGTAGGTAGGTGGATTGCCTGATTCAAAGATACTCTGGAGACCACCTTAGGCATAAAAGTAGGATTAGTTCTCATGGATACTCTATCTTGATGGAAGATCAGGAAGGGTTGTACTGCCATTAGTGCCTGTAGCTCAGATACCCTTCTTGCTGAAGTGATTGCCAGCAGGAAAGCAGTTTTCCATGATAAGTATTGTAATTCTGCTGTTGCTGCTGGTTCTAAAGGAGGAAGTGTCAATTTTTCTAGCACAAAGTTCAAGTCCCATGCTGGCAATGGTGGCTTCCTAGGTGGTTTTACATTTTTAATTCCTCTCAGAAACTGCCTGAGCAGAGGATGTGAGAAGACTGGAGGATCCAAGTCGTATTCTGCTGAAATAGCTGATGCATGAATCTTAATGGAAGAATAGGACAGGCCTTTGTGGAAGAGCTCTGCCAAGTATTCAAGGATGTTGGCTATGTTTACCAGTGACACATTTTCTCCTTTTGCAGTACTCCAAATGAAATATCTTTTCCATTTTGCTGAATAATTTTTTCTTGTTGAGGGTCTGCGAGCCTCCAAAATAATGTCTTTAACCCTTTGGGATAGATTTAGGTTATTTGTTCTTATGCAATGTTCCAGGCAGTCAGCTGCAGTGTTTTCAGGTTTGGATGCAGGGTATTGTAGTTGTTCTGTGTTAACAGCAAGGGAACAAGGGGTAGAGGCCATATTTCTTCCCGAGACATGCTCCTCAGTAATGGGTACCAATGTTGCCTTGGCCAGTCTGGAGCTATCAGAATGATCCTTGGACGTTCCTCTGATCTTCAATAGCACCTTGTGCATCAAAGGAAGTGGTGGGAATGCATATGCTGTCAGGTTTTTCCAGCTGAAAGATAGGGAGTCCACCTTCCAAGCAAGTGGGTGGTACGTCCTTGTGCAGAATTTCTTTAGTTGGTGATTGTGTGGGGATGCAAATAAGTCTATTTGTGGGAGCCCCCATTTTCTTGTAATGGTTTTGAAGATGTCCGGATGCAGCATCCATTCGTGGGCATCCGTGGTAGTTCTGCTTAGTATGTCTGCTAGAATGTTTTCTTTTCCTGGTACAAAAATTGCTTGTAACTGAATGTTGTAGCTCAGGGCCACATTCCAGAGTTCCATTGCCATCCGGCATAGAGGGTACGAATGTGTGCCTCCCTGTTTGTTGATGTACCACATAACTGTGGTGTTGTCTGTCCTTATCAACAGTTGACCTTGTCGAAGAAATGGTCTGAATGCCTGAATTGCCAGTTTTACTGCCAGCATTTCCTTCTGATTTATGTGTAGGTGCAGCTGGTCTTGAGTCCATGAACCTTGAATGCACTTGTCCAGCATGTGGGCCCCCCAACCGAGGTCTGAGGCGTCCGTTGTGATGGCTTGGCTTGGTTGAGTGTTGTGGAAAGGCAATCCTTTGTTTGATTGACAGGCCTGAGCCCACCATTGGAATTCTTGCTTCAGGCATGGAATTATTGGAATTTGGGTTTCTAGGCTGTGCTTGTGCTGAGACCATACATTCCTTAGGTACCACTGTAACTTTCTCATATGCAGCCTGGCATGTGGAACCAATATTATGCAGGATGCCATGAAACCCAAGGCTTGCAGGACTTTTCTTGCTGTTAGATGGTTCTGCTTTGTTAATGCCAAGAAGTAGAGAGGGAGTTGCTCCATTTGTTTCGTTGTGTCCAGCTCTGCACCCAAAAAGGTTATCCTTTGGGATGGTATCAGTCTTGACTTTTTTATATTGACTGTGTATCCCAGAGCTTGTAGTAGGTAAATGACCCTTTTCAAGTCTTCTGCTAGCTTGTTTTTGTTGTCCGCTTGTATCAGGCAGTCATCCAGGTAAGGGTAGATTTGGATTCCCTGAAGCCTGCAATGAGCAATTACTGATGCCAGGCATTTCGTGAACACTCTGGGCGCAGTAGATAAGCCAAAGGGCAATGCTGAGAATTGATAATGCTCTGATCCTGCAAGAAATCTGAGGTATCTTCTGCATTTTGGTCGTATGGGGACGTGCAGGCATGCCTCCTTGAGATCTAGAGTCACCAGCCAAGACTCCTTGCCCAGCATGGGAAGAAGCTGCTGTAGGGTCAGCATTTTGAATTTTGGAACAATGAGGAATGTGTTTAAAGCGGACAGGTCGAGAATAGGTCTCCATTTGCTTTCTTTTCTTGGTACCAGGAAGAGCCTGGAGTAAAATCCCTGTCCTTGCTCCATAGATGGTACCTTTTCCACAGCTCTAATCCTTAATAATGGAGTTATTTGTTTTAGAGCTTCCGCCTTTTGATTTGGAGGTAGGTTTGGCATTCCTCTCTTCCCTGGTAGAGTATGGAAGTGAAACCTGTAACCTTGGTCTATTGTCTGCAAAATCCACTTGTCTCTTGTGATGTAATGCCAGTTTATTGAAAATAAAGCTAGCTTTCCGCCCAAGGGTGCTTCTAGTTGTTCCCTGGTAGGCGGTGCTAGAGCCAAGTCACTGTGATTGTCCTGTAGTGGTGGTGGTGGCTGTGTCTGTGGCTGCACCTCGCTGGTTGTTACCCTGCCACTGGCGGCCCCCTGTAGGCACCCCTGGATTGGCTTCTGCCTCTTGAACGCCTATTCCTGCCTCTCTGAGCTCTGGAGGAGTCTGGAAAGGACCAATTCTTGGAGGGCCAATTCCTGCTAAACCTTGGAGGTTGGACCTGTAAGAAATCTTTCACTGTTTGGACAGATTTTGCCTTCTCTTCCATCTTCTTCAGCACCTGCTGTGCAGGAGAGCCAAACAAATTGATCTTGTCCATGGGAGCATCTAGTAGTTTTGATTTGACATGGTCTGGTAAGGCCTGCTCTTTTAACCACGCATGCCTTCTGATAACTGTGCCAGTCATGGCTGATCTAAAGGAAGCCTCCAGTGCATCATAGCCGCATTTTAAGGAATGGTTACTGACTTGCTGAATGTTATGTACCATTTCCTGAACAGATTTTTTGTCTAATGGTTCATCCGAGGACAGTTTTTTGGTTAACTGGTCTAGCACAAATTCTTGATACTGGATCATGTGGAATTGACAGTTCAAGGCCCTAGCTGAAAGAGGAGCAGAAGTGTAAACTTTTTTACCCCATCTCTCTAAGGACCTGGATTCCCTTTCAGAGGGGAGGGGTTTTTTGGCAGAGGTAGTTGCTACAGCCTTAGGACCCTGGGAGATAGTCTCGGGATCTGCAAAGGGAGCCTTATACAAATGGTAATGCGTGTACAAGCATCATTAAATGCATCATCTACATCAGAAAGAACTGGAGGTATGGCTAAAGGCCTATGTTGTGGTAAATGCAGAAAGGTTCTAAGCCTTTTTCTGGAGTCTGAAAAATCCTGGCCCTGCCACTGAAATTGTTCCCTCATAGCATGCAAGGTTTCCCCAAAGGACAATTCCTCAGGCGGAGAGGCAGAAGGAATGGACTCTTCAGCATCAGAGTCTTCATAAGGGGAGAAAGGAGCCTCTGGAGGGTTTGTGTTATCTGAATCATCAGAGGAATCATCTGTTGAAACAGGCTCAGGGGGCTCTGCTCTAGGCCTCTTCTCTGGAGGTGGGTGAGAGGCCCTGTCTGGGTGAGGTTGGGATCCCCGGATTAAAGAAATGAGGTCCTCTGCTAAACTAAGCATTTGTGAACTAGAGCTAGGCCTGTGAGAGGGGGTCTTAGCAGGCACAGATGTAGTAGTTTTAGCTGCTTTGGCCCTGGCAAAGGCCTTAATGGACATGGATGCAGGTGGCCTAGCAGCATCACGTGCAGGGGTAGAAATATCCAAGGGGATAGTGTCAGATAATTCCTGAGAAACTGTAAGAGCAGGAGTGATTTCAGAAGCAGATTCCACCAGGTTGGAAGAGGCCTCGGTAGGAGGTAAGTTTTCGGCTGAAGGAAGAACCACTTGCTCGGTTTCAGCCGAAACAGAGACACTCGCGGTTGGCTTAACCGCGGTTTCGGCCGAAACCGCGGACCGCGAGTGTTGGTCCTTTTCCTTGCGCTTTTTAGATATTTGCGTAGTCGGAGGATCCGACGGCATAATGTAAGCAAAATCGGAGCCGAAAAACTCCTCAGCAAATTCCGACCGACGTCTAAGCATCCGTCGGTTAAAAGAAGCACAGGCTACACAAGCTGCTACGTCGTGGTCTGGGCCTAAACAAGGTAAGCAGTAAGAGTGGAAATCTTTATGAAGTATTTGTTTCCCACAAGTTAAACAGTTATTCACTTTTTCTGACATCGGCTGAGGCAAGAAAGAATCCCCAACAGGGTACTTAGCTTTTTAGAAGTCTTCGGTAGACGTATTCGGTAGTAGTAATCTCTGGTTCTGACCGACCGGCACTTGCGAACAGCTTCTGCTTCGGGCGCCACGCGGCAAGAAAGACTGAGGAAAATGGCGTCGGCTGATGCCTTTATACCCGAATAACTGCAGCTATGACTTCGGGTGAAGTGAGACACCAGCCAAAGCCAGACCCAGACTTTGGAATCCGGCCGACCGAAGGGCTGCCTGACGACAGGACAACCCATTTGTAAGGACTGCAGATGCATCCTTGAAGGACATCCAGTGAACCGGCGACTGGCTTAGGAGAAGCTTAGTTGTCGGTTTTGGGCCTCGGATATCTTTCTTTTTCTTTGCGTTTTTTGTTAACTCCGGTAGTCGGATTGCTTTCAGACGACATTTCTGGATAATTAAATCTGCGTCCAAAGTAGTTTAAAGCAAAATCATACCGACGTTTAATAGTGCGTTGGTTAAATCTAGTACAAAACAGACAACCCAGAAAATTATGATCAGGGCCTAGACAAGGAATACAGTAAGAATGAAAGTCCTTATGAGATATTTGCTTCCCACAAGAAATACAGTTATTAACTTTTTCTGACATCGATTCTGGAGCAAGAAAAAGGTTTCTCCAATGGGGTACTTAGCTTTATAGAAGACTTTGGATCTGAAATTCGAACTCGAAAATCTCAGGAGTCGGCCGACAAGCACTTGCGAACTGCTTCTGCTTCGGGCACCGTGCGGCAAGAAAGACCAAAGAAAATGGCGTTGGCTGCTTCTTTTATACCCCTGACGGCCTGACGTCAGGGAAGGGGCGACGACAGCCGACGCATGACCCAAGACTTTGGAATTCAGGCCGACTGAGGGCAACCTGCCAGCAGAATTACCCAAAATAATGACTGCAACAGTGAAACACAAAGAACATCTACATTTATTGTAAGTGTACACAACTGTACTATGTTCTTCGTGTTTCAATGTTGCAGTCGTCACATTTGGGTTGATTCCCAAAGCTAAGGATGGGAGGAGAAATTTATACAGCATTAGGACCAGTTATAAGGCCCTGCAAGACTACAGTGGCAAAGCCAGCTCTGGATTTAGAGAAAATTGGCAAATGGTAATGCTTGGTGAAAGTATGTACAGAACTCCAGGTGGCAGCTTCTAGGATGTCTCTGGTAGGGACACCTCTGAGAAAGGCTGCAGAGGTAGGTTTTCCATGGTGCTTATAGCAGAAATTAATGCAATGGCCTATCCACTTAGAAATGGTTTGCTTTGAAATAGCCTTCCCCTCTACCCCTGCAGCAAGTGCCATGAGCAGTTGTTCAGATTTCCTTTGAGGTTTAGTCCTGTCTAAGTTGTCTGTGCACATCTAAGGAGTGCAGTATTCGTTCCCCTTTGTTCTGTGGATTAGAAAAGAAGGTTGGCAAATGAATGGATTGATTAAGAGCCACACTGGATACCACCTTGGACATGGAGGGATTGGTCCTGAGACACACCCTGTCCACATGAAAGATGATGAAAGCCTCCACTGCCATAAGGGCCTGTAATTCAGATACCATTCTTGCTGAAGTGATAGCTAAAAGTAAAGCTGTTTTCCAAGAAAGGAATTTTAACTCTGCACTTGCAGCTGGCTCAAAAGGAGGAAAAGTGAGTTTTTCCAATACAAAGTTAAGGTCCCAGGCTGGAGTAGGGGCTCTCCTCTGTGGTCTTATGTTTTTGGCCCCTCTGAGGAACTGCCTGAGCAGTGAATGAGAAAAGGGTGGTTTCTCTGTTGTAATGAGCTGAAATGACAGAGGCGTGAATTTTGATGGAGGAAAAGGAAAGGCCCTTGTGAAGCATCTCAGTTAAGTATTGAAGAATCTGAGGTAAATTGGGTGCTGCTGTGGCCATCCCTTGAGTTCGGTTTCAGGCACAGAATCTTTTCCATTTTTCAGGATAAGATTTTCTAGTACTAGGCCTTCTTGCCTCCACAATGACATCCAACACTTGTTTACTGAGGGATGGTAACGGAGAGATTAGGTAATTAGCCAGGTTGCTAGGTTCAGGGTTTGAGGCTGGGGGTGCAGAATCTGGCTCCCCTGCTGTGACAGCAGGGTAGGGGTCTGAGGCAGGTGCCATGGGGCTAGTAGTGACACTGAGCAAGAGGGGGTACACCAGTGTTGGCGTGGCCAGTCTGGTGCAATCAGCATCAGACTTGGTTTGTCCTGTTTGATCTTTAGTAGAAAGGCATAAAACTGATAGATTTTTGAAGGACAGAGCATCCACTTTCCAAGCTTGTTTGTGGGGAGTTCTTGTACAGAATTTGTCTAATTGTTAGTTCTGGGGGGAGGTAAACAGGTCTGTATCTGGGCTCCCCCATTTCTTTTATCAACATGTTGAAAATCTTTGGTTCCAGTTTCCACTCGTGTGGGTTCATGAGATTTCTGCTTAGTTCATCTGCCACTGTATTTAGTTTTCCTGCCAGGAATTGAGCCTGTAGATGCACTTGGTAGCTCAAGGCTGTGTTCCACAGAGCCATGGCTAGACTGCAGAGGGGGGTAAGAATGGGCACCCCCCCTGTTTATGTACCACATAACAGTGGTGTTGTCCATTATTACCATTAACTGTCCTGGAAGAATGTGGTCCTTGAAGGCTGTCAGAGCATTCTGTACAGCTAACATTTCTTGATTGATATGCAGGTGCATTTGACTTGGGTTCCATTTGCCCTGAATGCACTTCCCTGCCAGGTGAGCCCCCCCCATGCATAGTCTGATGCGTCTGTTAGGGTTTGGGCAGCAGGGGGTAGAGGGAATGGTAGTCCCTTGTTTTGGTGACAGCCCTCTGCCCACCAAAGGAATTCTAACCATAGGCAAGGTATGATAGGAATCATTGCTTCTAGAGCCTGAGAATGTTGACACCATAAACTTTTTAGATACCATTGTAGTTTCCTCATATGCAGTCTTGCATATGGAATTAGTAGAATGCAGGAGGCCATGAACCCCAAGGCTTGCAGTATTTGCCTTGCAGATATAGCAGGGTTTTTGTGGCCACTAGTTTGAAGTAAGTTGCCAAATTAATTTGTTTCTCTGGAATGAGGAAAGCCATCTGGGAAGTTGTGTTCAAGCTTGCTCCCAGGAATATAATTTGACGATGGTACAAGATGTGATTTTATTTGCTTATGGTGTACCCCAGACAGGTTAGCACCTTTTGTACAAATGCCAGATGATTCAAAAGTATGTCCTGGCTTTCTGCCTGAATTAGACAATCGTCCAGGTATGGGTACATTTGAATATTTCTTTGCCTGCAAAATGCAATGACTGGAGCTAGGCACTTTGTGAATACCCTGGGCACAGTAGACAAGTCAAAGGGCAGTACAGAGAAAGTACAGTTTTGTACCTACCATAAATGTAGATGTTCGAGTGCTCATACAGCTGCAGTCATTACAGATGGGTTATCCTGCCGTCAGGTGGGTCCTCGGTCGGCCGAATTCCAAAGTCTAGGTCCGGTGTCGGTTGTCGTCGCTTCTTCCCTGACATCAGTGCGGCAGGGGTATAAAAGAGGCAGCCAACGCCATTTTCTTCAGTTTTCTTGCCCTAGATGTCAGGTGCCCCCAGAAAGAAGGCAAAACATAATATTATGCAAACATGCAATGTAGACAAATCAAAAACAGTTGCTGCAAGCAAATACACCATAAAAGAATACCCCAAATAGGTTGTATGATAAAGGTGTTTGTCATAAGGCCTGTCCTAAGAGGGGATTGAGGGAGGGTAACCTGGACTGCAGCTGTATGAGCACTCTAACATCTACATTTATGGTACGTACAAAACATACCAAAGCTAAGTATGGGTGGTAGGCACTAAGTGGAACTAGGAGGGGCTAGGATGCCCTGCAGGACTGCTGTTGCAAAGCCCGCTCTAGATTTTGAGTATAGTGGAAGGTGGTAGTGCTTGGAGAATGTGTGCACTGAACTCCCAAGTAGCTGCTTCCAAAATATCCTTGGTAGGGACCCCCCTGAGGAAAGCTGCAGAGGTAGCTGTAGCCCTGGTGGAGTGGGATCTGATGTATACAGGCATAGATTTTCCATGAAATGAATAACAAAAGCATATGCAGTGGGCTATCCATTTTGAAATTGTCTGTTTGGAAATGGCCTTTCCTTGAGCACCTGTAGCATAGGACACAAAGAGCTGCTCAGATTTCCTGAATGACTTTGTTCTGTCCAAGTAATAACGAAGTTGTCTGTGAATGTCCAAGGAATGTAGTAGTCTCTCCCCTTTGTTCTGTGGATTTGGATAAAAGGTAGGTAAATGAATAGTCTGATTCAAAGCTACACTGGGTTGGTTCATAAGGAAACTCTGTCCTGATGGAAAATGATGAATGGTTGCACAGCCATGAGGGCCTGTAGCTCCGAAACCCTGTGTGCTGAGGTAATAGCCAGAAGGAAGTCTGTTTTCCACGACAAGTATTGTAGCTCTGTTGAAGAAGCCGGCTCAAAGGGAGACAGGGTCAGCTTTTCCAATACGAAGTTGAGGTCCCAAGCTGGGACTGGTGGTTTCCGTGTGGGTTTTATATTTTTTGCCCCCTCTGAGGAACTGCCTTAAAAAGAAGTTATGTTCTTACCATAACGTTCCATGTGGAGTATTCATCTCGCCTTTGTTCTTACACACGGGTTCGGAGCCGATCCTCTGCTCCGAGTCGGCCGCATAGCAAAGCTCTGCATCTTAGAGAAGCTCGAGACCAGGCTATATCCCACAATCCTCCCTGCCATTACTCAGATCTAGTTTGCAAGCAAACCAGACTAACAATAAACCTGAGGTGCTAAGGCTACATACTGCCACAAAAATTCAGAGACACTATCTCACTGACAAATTAACTAAAGGGTAAAGAAATATACCCTATGAGGTAAGAGGTAATATACCCGGAAGAGGTAAAGACATGTGGACCAGACTCTAGTCCTACTCGTTCTTCCAAACATGTGAGGGAGGGAAGGGGGGGGAAGTAAGATCAAAGGCGAGATGAACACTCCACATGGAACGTTATGGTAAGAACATAACTTCTTTATGTGAGTGTGTTCAATCTCGCCGTTTGTTCTTACACACAGGTAGCGTCCCTAGCTCCGTCACCCTGAGTGACTCATGGAAGAACGTTCCTCAGCACAGTGGAACCAAAAGATGTCCTGTCTTTGGAGGCTTTGTCAACCCTATATTGAGCGATGAAAGTATGTGGTTTAGACAACGTGGCTGCTGCACAAATCGTGTCCAAAGGCAGGCGAGCTGCATGAGCCAAGGAAGTGGAAACGGATCTAGTAGAATGGCCCTTAGGTTTGGTGGGCAAGGCCTGATTCGACTTAGAATACACAAAGGCAATACAATCAGTAAGCCATTTAGAAAGCTAACGTTTTGTAACTGCCATGCCCTTTTTATTGTCTGCAAATGCAACAAAAAGTTGATCTGTTTTTCTGTAATCCTTAGTCCTGTCCAAATAAAATCTTAGCTGTCTGTGGACATCTAACTTGTGCAGCATATATTCCAACTTGCTGGTATGGTTTTTGAAGAAAGTAGTTCAATGGACTGATTAATATTTATGACAGAACATACCTTAGGAAGGAAAGACGGGTTTGTTCGTAAGGAAACTCTATCTGGGTGGAAAATTAAGTAAGGTGGTTTAATTGATTGTGCTTGCAGCTCTGACACTCTCCGAGCTGAAGTAACCGCTACAAGAAAAAGAGTCTTCCACGACAAAACTTCAGGAGGCAAGAAGAGGCCGGTTCGAAGGGTGGCAACATTAGTTGTGACAATAACAAATTTAAATTCCATGGGAATAAAGGGTCTCTGACGGGCGGTCGAAGATGGAAGGAACCTTTCATAAAAGCCTTACAAAGCCTGTGGGACATAATAGGAGAACCGTCCTCACCAACATGGAAGTTGTATATGGCCGCCAACTGTACTCTTAGTGTGGAAGTAGAGGCTCCTTCGTGGAAAAGGATGGATAGAAATTCTAGAACTTTATGTAAAGGAGCAACCAGGGGGTCCAAGTGTTGGCTAGATGCCCAGTACACAAAGCGTTTTCATTTACTCTTGTAGAGTTTTGTAGTGGAAGCCTTATGAGAGGCAAACAAAATGCATTGAACTGCCGGAGAAAGTAGATCAGACCTGGCTAGGCGGGGAAGTGGAGCAGCCAAGCTGCTAGTTTGAGGGATAGAAGAGACGGGTGAGGAACTCCCGACGAATGTGTCAGTAGATCTGGTACTGGGTCTAAGATCCACGGTTCCTCTGTTTGATGGGCTCGAAGAAAGGGGAACCACATCTGTCGAGGCCAGAATGGGGCTAGGAGTATAATTGTCCTTTCCAGGTTCATGGCTTTCTGAAGAAATTTGGGAATCAAGGGGGTAGGTGGAAATGCATATAGGAGACCCGGGGGCCAATCGTGTATCAGTGCGTCCCTGGGGACATCCCCTGAAGGGGGTAGAAGGGCAAAATAGCTTCTGCATTTGGTATTCATCGGGGAGGCGAATAGATCGCAGCAAGGCTGGCCCCATTTGCGGAAAATTCTTTCCGCCACCTGTAGTTTGAGGGACCACTTGTGAGGTAACAGGATGGCTCTGCTCAACCTGTCCGCAATGACATTGGATGACCCCGGGATGTGCGTTGCTATCAGAAAGCGACCCGTGGACTCTGCCCATTGCCAAATTCTCATGGTCTCTCTGCATAATGGGTAAGATCTGGTTCCCCCCTTGTTTATGTACCAGACTACAACTTGTTGTCTGTCTGAACTGCTACTGTTCCTAGAGGTAGGAGGGTTTGAAAGTGTTGCAACGCCAAGAACACCGCCCTCATTTCCAGAACATTTATGTGCAGGTTGTACTCCATGTTGGACCATTCCCCTTGGACTGTTCTTCCCTGAAAAAATCCCCCCCACCCTATTAGGGAAGTGTCCGTGGTTATCGTGGCCGTCGGATTCGGTAGAACAAATGGACGACCCATAGTGAGATCCTGACCGGACACCCACCATGAGAGGTCTCGCTTGCAAGAATCTGTTATCAGAATCTCGTGCGTTAGGGGTAACTGCTGGAACGACCACTGCGTGAACAGCAGCCATTGGAGGAGCCTCATGTGCAATCTCCCCATAGGAACTGCAATCAGGGACGCTGCCATGAGTCCCAAAACCTTCAACACCAATTTAGCCGGGGCTTTCCTGCATTGCAGTAGAAGAACCACCTGTTCCTTGAGGGATGAAGCCCTTACTTGAGGGAGCTTTACCAGTGTTAAGCGCGTATCTAGGTCTGCTCCGATGAATGAAATACGCTGTGATCGCAGTAAGGCAGATTTTTCGAAGTTTATGGAAATCCCTAGGTGGGAACAAAGGTTGACTGTATAGTCTCTGGCTTGTATGAAGCGATGCTGGGTAGTGGCGGTGAGGAGCCAGTCGTCCAGATAGGGAAACACCCGGAATCCTAGACATCTCAAGTGAGCTACCCACTGCCATGCATTTGGTGAATACCCTGGGGGCTGAGGTGAGCCCAAAGGGCAGGGCTCGAAATTGAAAATGACTGGCTCCCAGCCAGAAGCGCAGGTGATCTCTGGACGGTCTGGCCATCTTGATGTGGTAGTACGCATCCTTGAGATCTATCGAGCACATCCAGTCGTCCTTCTGCAAAAATGGAAGGATCGATTGAAGCGTGACCATCCGGAACTTTTCCTTCTTCATGAAGGTATTGAGATTGCAGAGATCCAAAATGGGTCTCCAGTCCCCTGTCTTTTTTGGAACTAAAAAGAACCTTGAGTAAGTTCCGATCCTTTTGGTCCGCCGGGGCTGGCTGAATGACTCTTTTTGAGCAGCTTTGAAATTTCTATTGCTGCTGGGCCTCGCAGACGGGGTGGCACATCTGGAAACCTTCTTTGTTGGGGTGGAGTTGACATAAAGGGGATTTTGTATCCTCTAGTTGCAATGCTTTTTACCCAGGAGTCTGAGGTGAGAGTTGGCCAGGCCTGTGGGTATAAAGCCAAGCGACCCCCGACTGCCTCCAGAGCAGGACAGTCGGGCCCCCATTCAGGAGTGCTGGAAAGGCTTACCAGGGATAGGATCCCTGTCGCCTTGCTTCTGCGGACCCCCCCTCTGCCGCCGGGGCAACGTCTTCCATGTCTGCCCCCCCCTCTGCCTCTGGGGGGGGGGGATCACTCTGTGTGGCCTGGAAAGATCCCTGAGTTCTACGGAAACACATTTTTCCGCCTCGTTGCCCTTTGGGGTACGGTCTAGATGGAACAGAAAAACAGACTCTGACAGCAGACAGTCTTTCCTTCTTGCTCACACCGAGTTAATGTCTCTCTCACTTTCGGCCCAAAAAGAGTGGCACCATCAAAGGGGGCGTTGGCGAAGGAAGACTTGAAGGCTTCCGCAAATGACCACAGCCGCATCCAGGATTGTCTTCGTAGAGCAATCGCTGAAGCTGCGGCTCTACTCGACCCTTCAGCCGCATACGAGATGAGCCTCATGGACGAGTTCACTATGGAGGTAAGGGTGTTAAGCTGTGCTGTTACCTTATCTGAAACAGCAGCATCTGTGTTACCCTGGAGGGCATCTCCCAGCTCCTTGATGAGATCCCTCTGTAGACGTGTAAAATGTGTCAAATAGTTTAGCGAACGCATGGAAAAAGTCGCTGAACTAAAAACGTGCTTCCCGTATCTGTCCATAGTCCTAGAATCCTTATTAGGAGGATGAACAGAAGAGGAAGACTCCGACATCTCCTTTTTAGTGGCTGCAGCCACCACCATAGCGTCAACCGGGACTCCTTTGGTGAGATAAGTCTTGTCCTGGGGAGCAGTAATAAATTTGCTTGGTTTTCGAGGAACCGGTTCCACTGTGTCCGGTGTCTCCCACGCCCTTCGAGCAATCAAATCCATTAACTCATCGAAGGGCGGAGTAACCCAGGAGGTAGAAGGTTGAGCACCAAAAGCCTTCAGCAACACCGACTCGTCCTCAGTGGGGGGTAGGGACTGTCAATCCCCCCTCTGTTTTAAAATCTCCAAGATGTCCGCAAATGAGACATCCTCGGATGGGGATTTTGGGGACCCCTCTGACTCATCCAAGTCAGTGTCAGAAGTTAGAGATTCCTGTGGGGAATTTAAGTGCCTCCTCTTGCACAATCTTTTCCTCGGAACCTCATCGGAGGGGGATTCCAGTGAGGCCTCAGACAGTTTTGTACCTACCATAAATGTAGATGTCCGAGAGGTATGCATCTGCAGTCCTAACAAATGGGTTGTCCTGCCTCAGGCAGCCCTTCGGTCGGCCGGATTCCAAAGTCTGGGTCTGGCCTCGGCTGATGTCGCACTTCACCCGACGTCATAGCTGCTGTCAATTGGGTATAAAGGCATCAGCCAACGCCATTTTCCTCAGTGTTTCTTGCCCCAGATGCCAGGTGCCCTCTAGGAAGGCTAAATTTGGATAAATGTAAATGATTCCAAACAGTAGAGAGCAAATAAAAATAAACAGGTATATACATATATATATACAAACAAATACACCATAACAGATTCCCCCAGCTAGCTACAAGATGGGCAAATACCCTAGGAGTACCACAGAGGGGAAGGAGGAGGGTAATCCTGACTGCAGATGCATACCTCTCGGACATCTACATTTATGGTAGGTACAAAACTGTACTATGTCCTTCAAGGATGCATCTGCAGTCCTAACAAATGTGTAGAATACCATAGCCAAACTGTGGGAGGAGGTACTAAGAAGATTATGGTGTAGTTAAGATCCCTTGCAAAACAGCAGTGGCAAAACCTGCTCGGGATCTGGAGTATAAAGGTAGATTATAATGCTTGGCAAATGTATGCACGGAGCTCCAAGTAGCAGCCTCTAAAATGTCTTTGGTAGCCACACCTCGTAAAGAAGCTGTAGTAGTGGCTGTAGCCCTTGTGGAGTGAGGTCTGATGTTTTCTGGAGTTGTCTTTCCATGAAAAGAGTAACAAAATCTAATGCAATTTCCTATCCATTTTGAGATTGTCTGTTTTGAAATTGCTTTTCCTTCCATTCCTGTTGCATATGCTACCAGAAGCTGGTCAGTTTTTCTATTGTTCTTGGTTCTGTCCAGGTAGTAGCGCAATTGCCTATGCACATCCAAGGTATGCAGTAGTCTTTCCCCCCTGTTCTGTGGGTTGGGGAAGAATGTAGGTAGGTGGATTGCTTGGTTTAATGATACCCTGGAGACCACCTTTGGCATAAAAGTAGGATTAGTTCTCATGGACACTATCCTGATGGAAGATAAGGAAGGGCTGTACTGCCATTAATGCCTGTAGTTCAGAAACCCTTCTTGCTGAAGTGATTGCAAGCAGGAAAGCAGTTTTCCAAGATAAGTACTGTAATTCTGCTGTTGCTGCTGGTTCAAAAGGGGGAAGTGTCAACTTTTCTAACACAAAGTTCAAATCCCACGTAGGCAATGGTGGCTTCCTTGGTGGCTTTACATTTTTAATTCCTCTCAGAAACTGCCTGAGTAGAGGATGAGGAAAGACTGGAGGATCCATGTTGTATTCTGCTGAAATTGCTGATGCATGAATCTTAATGGAGGAGTAAGACAGGCCATTGTGGAAAAGCTCTGCTAAATATTCCAGGATGTTAGCTATGTTTGCCAGTGATACATTTTCTCCTTTTGCTGCACTCCAAATGAGATATCTTTTCCATTTTGCTGAATAAGTTTTTCTTGTTGAGGGTCTGCGAGCCTCCAAGATAATGTCTTTAACCCTTTGAGATAAATCTGGGTTATTTTGTCTTATGTAATGTTCCAAGCAGCTAGCTGCAGTGTTTTCAAGTTTGGATGCAGGATTTTGAAGTTGTTCTGTGTTAGCACTAAAGGAACAAGGGGTAGAGGCCATGCGTGCTCCCGAGACATACTCCTCAGTAGCGGGTACCAATGCTGCCTCGGCCAGTCTGGAGCTATCAGGATGATCCTTGGGTGATCTTCTTTGATCTTCAGTAGCACTTTGTGCATCAAAGGAAGAGGTGGAAATGCATATGCTGTCAGGTTTTCCCAACTGAAAGATAGGGAGTCCACCTTCCAAGCAAGTGGGTGGTATGTCCTTGTGCAGAATTTTTTCAATTGGTGGTTGTGTGGGGATGCGAATAGGTCTATTTCTGGTAGTCCCCATTTCCTTGTAATGGTTTTGAAGATGTCTGGATGCAGCATCCATTCGTGGGCATCCGTGGTAGTTCTGCTTAGGATGTCTGCTAGTATATTTTCTTTTCCTGGCACAAATATTGCCTGGAGCTGAATGTTGAGGTTCAGGGCCACATTCCAGAGGTCCATTGCCATCCGGCATAGAGGATATGAATGTGTGCCTCCCTGTTTGTTGATATACCACATAACTGTGGTGTTGTCTGTCCTTATCAGCAAATGACCCTGTTGAAGAAATGGTCTGAATGTCTGAATTGCCTGCTTTACTGCCAGCATCTCTTTTTGATTTATGTGTAGGTTCAGCTGGTCTTGAGTCCATAAGCCTTGTATGCACTTGTCCACCATGTGTGCCCCCCAACCGAGGTCTGAGGCGTCCGTGGTGATAGTCTGGCTTGGGTGAGGGCTGTGGAAGGGCAGTCCTTTGTTCAATTGACAGGCCTGAGCCCACCACCGGAATTCTTGCTTCAGGCATTGAAGTATTGGAATTTGGGTTTCTAGGCTGTGCTTGTGCTGACACCATAAATTCCTTAGGTACCATTGCAACTTCCTCATATGTAGTCTGGCATGTGGAATCAATATTATGCAGGATGCCATGTAATCCAGGGCTTGCAGGACTTTCCTTGCTGTAAGCTGGTTCTGCGTTGTTAATGCCATGAAATAGAGTGGTAGGTGCTTCTGCTTTTCTGCTGTGAGGAATGCCATTTGGTTTGATGTGTCCAGTTCTGCACCCAAGAAAGTTATCCTTTGGGATGGTATCAGCCTTGACTTTTTTATGTTGACTGTGTATCCCAGGGCTTGCAATAGGTGAATAACCTTTCTCAAATCTTTTGTTAATTTGTTTTTGTTGTCTGCTTGTAACAGGCAGTCGTCCAGGTATGGATAAATTTGAATTCCCTGAAGCCTGCAATGAGCAATTACTGATGCCAGGCATTTTGTGAATACTCTGGGCGCAGTAGATAAGCCAAAAGGCAATGCTGAGAATTGATAATGCTCTGATCCTGCAAGAAATCTGAGGTATCTTCTGCAATTTGGTCGTATGGGGACGTGCAGGTATGCCTCCTTGAGATCTAGAGTTACCAGCCAAGACTCCTTGCCCAGCATGGGAAGAAGTTGCTGTAGGGTCAGCATCTTGAATTTTGGAACAATGAGATACGTGTTCAGAGCGGACAGGTCGAGAATAGGTCTCCATTGGTTTTCCTTTCTTGGTACCAGGAAAAGTCTGGAGTAAAATCCTTGTCCTTGTTCCATAGACGGTACCTTTTCTATAGCTCTCATCCTTAGTAAGTGGTCTATTTGTTGTAGAGCGTTTGTCTTTTGGTTTGGAGGTAGGTTTGGCATTCCTCTCTTCCTTGGTAGAGTATGGAAGTGAAACCTGTAACCTTTGTCTATTGTCTGTAAAATCCATTTGTCTCCTGTAATGTAATGCCAGTTTACTGAAAATAAGGCTAGCTTTCCGCCTAAGGGTGCTTCTAGTTGTTCCCTGGTAGGCGGTTTCAGAGTCAAGTCACTGTGATTGTCCTGTGGAAGTGGTTGTGGCTGGATCTGTGGCAGTACTTCTCTGGTTGTTAGGCTGCCACTGACGTCCCCTGTAGGCACCTCTGGATTGACCTCTGCCTCTTGGACGCCTATTCCTGTCTCTCTGTGCTCTGGAGGTGTCTGGAAAGGACCAATTCTTGGAAGGCCAGTTCCTACTAAACCTCGGAGGCTGGACCTGTAAGAAATCCTTGACTGTCTGGACAGATTTCGCTTTTTCTTCCACCTTCTTCAACACTTGCTGTGCAGGGGAGCCAAACAAACTGTTTTTCCATGGGAGCATCTAGGAGCTTTGACTTTACATGGTCTGGTAAGGATTGCTCTTTTAACCATGCATGCCTTCTGATCACTGTACCCGTCATAGCTGATCTAAAGGAAGCCTCCAGTGCATCATAGCCGCATTTTAAGGAATGGTTACTGACCTGCTGAGTGTTATGTACCAATTCCTGAAGGGACTTACGGTCTAAAGGTTCAGGCGAGGACAGTTTTTTAGTTAGCTGATCTAACAAAAATTTCTGATACTGAATCATGTGGAACTGACAGTTTAAGGCCCTAGCCGAAAGAGTAGCAGAAGTATAAACTTTTTTACCCCATCTCTCTAATGCCCTAGATTCTCTTTCAGAGGGGAGGGGTTTTTTGGCAGAGGCAGCTGCTACAGCTTTGGGGCCCTGTGAAATAGTTTCAGGATCTGCAATAGGAGCCTTATACAAGTGATAATGTGTGTCCGGAACCCTGTAGTATCTGTCGGGCTTAGCAGGGGCCGGAGGAAGAGAGTCAGGGGCAGTACAAGCATCATTAAATGCATCATCCACAACTGTAAGTACTGGAGGAATGGCTAAAGGCCTATGCTGTGGCAAATGTAAAAAGGTCCTAAGCCTTTTCCTAGAGTCTGAAAAATCCTGGCCCTGCCATTGAAATTGTTCTCTCATAGCATGTAAGGTTTCTCCAAAAGAAAATTCCTCAGGAGGAGTGGCAGAAGGAATGGAGTCTTCTGCATCAGAGTCCTCATATGGAGAATAAGGGCCTTCTGGAGGGTCTGTATTTTCTGAATCATCAGAGGAGTAGTCTGAAGAAACTGGCTCAGGGGGCTCTGCTCTAGGCCTCTTCTCTGGAGGGGGGTGAGAGGCCCTGTCAGGATGAGGCTGGGATCCCCTGATCAAAGAAATGAGATCCTCTGCTAGACTAAGCATTTGAGTACTAGAGCTTGGCCTGTGAGAGGGGGTTTTAGCAGGCACGGTCTTTGAAGATTTAGCTGCTTCAGCCCTGGAAAAAGCCTTAATTGACATGGATGCAGGGGGCCTAGCAGCTCCACGTGCAGGAGTAGATGTATCTAAAGGGATAGTATCTGATAAATCCTGAGAACCTGTAAGAGCAGGTGGAATTTCAGTAGCAGATTCAGCCATGCTGGAAGAGGCCTCGGTTGTAGGAGGCATGCTTTCGGCCGAAGGAAGAACCGCGGACTCGGTTTCAGCCGAAACTGAGACACTCGCGGTTGGCTTAACCGCGGTTTCGGCCGAAACCGCGGACCGCGAGTGTCGGTCCTTTTCCTTACGCTTTTTAGCTAATTGTGAAGTCGGAGTCTCCGATGGCATGTTGTAAGCAAAAGCGGAGCCAAAAAACTCCTCTGCAAACTCCGACCGACGTCTAAGTGTCCGTCGGTTGAAGGAAGCACAGGCTAGACAAGCTGCTACGTCGTGGTCTGGGCCTAAGCAAGGTAGGCAATAAGAGTGGAAATCTTTATGAGGTATTTGTTTCCCACAAGTTAAACAGTTATTCACTTTTTCTGACATAGGCTGAGGCAAGAAAGAGTCCCCAACGGGGTACTTAGCTTTTTAGAAGTCTTCGGTAGTAGCAATCTCTGGTTCTGACCGACCGGCACTTGCGAACAGCTTCTGCTTCGGGCGCCACGCGGCAAGAAAGACTGAGGAAAATGGCGTCGGCTGATGCCTTTATACCCAATTGACAGCAGCTATGACGTCGGGTGAAGTGCGACATCAGCCGAGGCCAGACCCAGACTTTGGAATCCGGCCGACCGAAGGGCTGCCTGAGGCAGGACAACCCATTTGTTAGGACTGCAGATGCATCCTTGAAGTACATCAGGGGGCACCCTCTTGGGATGGCTGAGACAATGGTGCTCCACGCTTTGGATGTGTCGTGGGAACAGAAACAGAGCGCGGCTCCTTAGGGGATGGAGAAGACGCGTCCGATGAAGTGGTTGTCTGTGTAGACAAAACCTTCCTCATAAGGTCAAAAACCCCTGAACCTCGGGTCGAGGACTCCCCCGGTTCCGAAGAACATGGAAGAATCCCAGACACGGGGCCCATGGGTCTCGACCCCAAGGACGGAGCCAAGCCAATCTGCGCAGAGGCCCCGAGAGGGAGAGTCAGCACCGAAAGGTCGGTATGACTCTCGGTCCCGGAACCAAGGAGAGATCATAGACTACGCAACTCACCTATAGGTTCCGATGGAGTCGAGGTCAATGGTGTCGATCGTGCAATGGACGGTTTCGGCACCGAGGGCTCCACTATCATCGGCTCATCCTCTTCCGGCTCCGAAGACTGGATGGGTCTCGAAGGAGGACCTGTTGGAGATAAGGGAAGGCCTTCTAGTTTCGACACCAATTGGGAGGAAACTGCAATCAATTTGGAAAGGGCCGTGTTTCTCCATAAGTTTCTGCACGACACGATCCACATCAGTATCTGATAATGGTCTGGAAGATCAGGTCGAAGGGGCCGAAGATGGCACCGACCGAAGAATGGAAGGTGGTGATAGTTCCGACACCGGTTCCAAGAACTGGGGCTCAGTGAGAGATAAACGTTCGACGCTCGGCCCCGAAGTCTGTGGAACCGGCTAACGAACTTTAGAAGATAGACTCGGAGCCGATGACATGGGCTCCGACATCTTCGACCCCTTCGAGGACTTAGAAGCCTGGTCAGACTTGTCCAAGGCCTCCTGGAAAGCAGGCTTAAGAAGTCCCGTCTATAAGTTTCCTGCGTCTATCTGTCATGACCTTCCCACTGAAGGAATGGCAAATAGAGCAATCCTCTTGCAAGTGGAGAGGGCCAAGACAGTAGACGCAGGAAGTGTGGTGGTCAGTGATGGACATTTTCTGCCCACACTGACACCTTTTAAAACCAGACTTGGCTTTCTCAGACATAAGCAATTTCACTGTAAAAAAGAGAGAATTTAACACTAGCTATAATTAAGAGGAAAAAAATATAGCTATAGATTATAGAAGGGTAGGCCCCAAAGGGAAACCTATAAAAAACTAACTACACTACACACACACACACACACACACTATAGTATCAGAAACTAAATTTTCAATAACTATAAGAACTATAAGAACTATAGAACTATAAGAACTTTTAACAAAAAATAACTATCTTATCTGTCTAATAACAGTTTTCTCTGGTCCGAGCTCTCTGAACGATGTGACCCGTTGCAGCGGCAAACTAGATCTGAGTAATGGCAGGGAGGATTGTGGGATATAGCCTGGTCTCGAGCTTCTCTAAGATGCAGAGCTTTGCTATGCGGCCGACTCGGAGCAGAGGATCGGCTCCAAACCCGTGTGTAAGAACAAACGGCGAGACTGAACACTCTCACATTAGAGGATGCGAGAATAAAGGAGGATCTGTACTGTATTGTGCAGAAATGGCTGAAGCGTGGATCTTGATGGAAAAGGAAAGGCCACTGTTTAACATCTCAGCTAGGTACTGTAAAATTTGAGGTATATTTATTACCCAAGGATTCTGGCCCTTTTCTTGATTCCAGGAACAAAATAGTTTCCATTTGGCGGAGTAGGCTTTTCTAGTAGAGGGTCTTCTGGCCTCCAAGATGACATCCTGCACCTCCTTGGAGAGGAGAGTCTGTTGGGAAATTAAGGAATTCTCCATGCAGCTAGATTTAGGGTTTTGAGCTGGCTGTGAAGGGTTTTGTAGTTGTGCTGGGACAACAGAAGAGGAACTAGAGGTAGGATCCATGGTGGTGAGAGTGTCAGGCTCTTTAGGAGAGGATACCAGTGCTGTTGTGGCCAGTCTGGAGCAATGAGAATCATTTGTGGCCTCTCTGCTCTGGCTTTTAATAAAACTTTGGTCAGTAGAGGAAGAGGCGGGAAGGCATAGACTGTCAATGTTGTCCAAATTGAAAGAGTGCGTCCACTTTCCAGGCCTGTGGATGATAGGTCCTTGAACAGAATTTTTCCAACTGGTAATTTCTGTGGGTAGCAAATAGATCTATGTCTGGCTGTCCCCATGCCCGAGTTATCTTTGAGAAGACTTGAGGATGCAACTTCCATTCGTGTGGGTCTGTCCTATTTCTGCTCAAGTTGTCTGCCAGTGTGTTTTCCTTCCCTGGCAGGAATTGTGCCTGTAGTTGAATTTGTAATTCCAGTGCTGTGTTCCACAGGGTCATGGCTTGCCTGCACAGGGGGTATGAATAAGTTCCCCCCTGTTTATGTACCACATGACTGTGGTGTTGTCTGTCATTATCAATAGTTGGCCTGGATGCAGTAGGTCTTTGAAGGTCATATGAGCATTTTGCACGGCTAGCATCTCCTTTTGGTTGATGTGTAGGTGCTTCTCTTTTTGGGACCATTTTCCCTGAATGCACTGATCTGCCATGTGTGCTCCCCAGGCGTAGTCAGAGGCGTTCGTTGTGATGATTTGAGTTGCTTGAGGTAAACAGAAATGGAGGTCTGTGTTTCTTTGGCATGCTTGAGCCCACCACAAAAATTCCTTTTGAAGGCATGGAATGAGTGGTATAATTGTTTCCAAGCTGTGGCTGTGTTGAGACCGTAAGTTTTTTAGGTACCATTGTAGTTTCCTCATATGCAGCTTTGCACATGGTATTAGTAGGATGCAAGATGCCATGAATCCCAGAGCCTGCAGGACTTTCCTAGCAGTTAGTCTGGTGAAAGTTGCCATTTTGTTGAAGTATTGAGACAGTTACCCTTGTTTGTCTGGCGTGAGGTAGGCCATCTGTGTGGTTGTATTTAAGCTGGCACCCAGGAAAATTATCTGTTGAGAAAGTATTAGTTTTGATTTCTTTTTGTTCACTGTGTATCCCAGGTAGTTTAACAGTTTTATTACAAACGCCAGATGCTGCAATAGAATGTCCTTGCTGTCCGCTTTGATCAGGCAGTCGTCCAGATATGGGTAGATTTGTATTCCTTGTTGTTTGCAGAAGGCAATTACTGATGCCAGGCATTTCGTAAACACTCTGGGCGCAGTAGATAAGCCAAAGGGCAATGCAGAGAATTGGTAATGGGTTGAACCTGCAAGAAATCTGAGGTATCTTCTGCAATCTTGTCTGATAGGGACATGCAAGTATGCCTCCTTGAGGTCCAATGTTACCAGCCAAGACTCCTTGCCCAGCATGGGAAGAAGCTGCTGTAATGTGAGCATCTTGAATTTTGGCACCTGTAGATATGTGTTTAGGATGGATAGGTCTAAGATGGGTCTCCAATCTTTGTCCTTCCTTGGTACCAGAAATAGTCTGGAATAAAAACCTTGACCTTGTTCTTTTGCAGGTACCTCTTGAATTGCTTTCATATCCATGAACGCGGAAATTTGTCTTTGTGCCTCTGCCCATTGATTTTGTGGCAGGTATGGCAAGCCTCTCATTTTTGGAAGGGTGTGAAAGTGGAACCTGTAGCCTCAGTCTATAATGTCCAGAATCCATTTGTCTTTTGTAACAATGTGCCAGTTTTTTGAAAATAATGCCAGTTTTCCGCCCAAAGGTGCTGCCATTATAGCTTTGTTTGGCAGGCATAGGGGGAAGTCATTGTGTCTGTTTTCTAAATGACTGATCTGTCTTCTCCACCTCTTGGGGTTGGTGCTTGCCACTGTCTAGCTCTGTAAGATCCTTGAGGTTGTCTTCTACCCCTTGGGCGTCTGTATCTGCCCCTTTGAAGTCTGACCGTGGCTGGAAAGGACCAATTTTTTGAAGGCCAGTTTCTGCTGAAGCGTGGAGGTTGCACCTGCAAGAAATCTTTCACTGTTTGCATAGATTTCGCTTTTTCCTCCATTTTCTTTAGTACCTCCTCAGCTTTAACACCAAACAATACATCTTTTTGAAGTGGTGCATCTAATAACTTTGCTTTGACATGATCTGGTAAGGTTTGCTCTTTGAGCCAAGCATGTCTACGTATGACAGACCCCGTGACAGCAGCACTACATGAGGCCTCTAAAGCATCAAAACCACACTGCAAGGTATGTTTACCCACTTGCGCTGCTCCATGCAACAAATCCTTCAACTCTTTCAAATCTGGTTGTTCTGTTTGTGTCATTTTGCTTTTCAGCTGAGATAACAAAAACTGCTGGTACTTTAACATATGAAATTGGCAGTTTAATGCCCTCATGGTTAAAGTGGCAGATGTATACACCTCCCCCCCACCTTTCTAATGCTCTGGAATCTCTCTCTGAAGGTAAAGGGTTTTTAGCAGTAGAGGCCTTAATTCCCTTGGAACCCTGTGAAATTGTTTCTGCGTCAGCAGTATGGCTTTTATAAAGGAACTGTTGAGAATCAGGAACCCGGTAATACCTGTCTGGTTTAACAGGGGCTGGAGGTAAAGAATCTGGATTAAGACTGGCTTTTGCGTACACATCATCCAAAATATCTAAAACAGGAGGGATAGCCAGGGGCCTATTGCTGGGGGAGCAGTAGAAATTCCCTGAGCCTTTTCTTGGAATCTGAGTAATTTTGGCCTTCCCAGCGGAAGTGCTCCCTCAATGTATGCAGGGTTTCCCCAAAAGAGTAGTCCTCGGGGGGGGGGGGAGACCGAGGGAATAGACTCCTCAGCATCAGAGTCTTCAAAAGGGGAATAGGCATAATATCCTGGTCCTCAGAATGGTCTGAGGTAATAGAAGCCTGGTCTGAGGAAGGGTAGTCTTCCTCCAGTCTGGGTCTTTTGTCAGAGGGGGGGTTGAGAACCCCTGATGAGAGTTATCAAATCCTCAGCCATTTTAAGCATCTGTTTTTTAGGCATGGGGCCTTGAGAGGAGGTCTGAGGACCCTGTTTTTTAGTTTTCATGGCAGCTTTAGATTTAGTGAAGGATTTAATAGAGAAGGTGGTAGGCCTGAAGACGCCTTCAGAAATGGCAGGCCTCACTAAATTTTCAGTTTCCCCGCCAACAGTGGCGTCTGTATCTGCAGTAGGAATGGAGACCGAGGAACCTGCGGCCTCGGGTACTGAAGTCACCGGTAAAATAGTTTCATCGGTAGTCAGGGGCTGCGTAGGCGCCTCGCTGAGAACCGGTAGTTGGCCTAAGCGTGGTCTCAGTACTCGGTGCAGACCTCGGATGTCGGTCCTTGTCTTTGCGTCTTTTGCTTAAAACTGGCGTCGGTGTATCAGACGACATGATATAATTAAATTTTTTGCCAAAATAATGAAGGGCGAACTCCGCCCGGTGCTTAATAGTGCTCTTGTTGAACCTAGCACAAAAACGGCAGGCCGAGACGTCGTGGTCTGGCCCTAAGCAAGGTATACAGAAAGAGTGAAAATCCTTATGCGGTATTTGCTTCCCAAAAGAAATGCAATTATTAACTTTGTCTGACATCGGTCTGAGGCAAGAAAAGTTTCCCCAACGGGGTACTTAGCTTTAAAGAAGACTTCGGCTGAAATACTTTCGTAAATCTCAGGAGCTGGCCGACCGGCACTTGCTAACTGCTTCGGGCACCGTGCGGCAAGAAAGACTTTAGAAAATGGCGTTGGCTGCCTCTTTTATACCCCTGCCGCACTGACGTCAGGGAAGAAGCGACGACAACTGACGCCGGACCTAGACTTTGGAATTCGGCCGACCGAGGACCCGCCTGACGGCAGGATAAGCCATCTGTAATGACTGCAGCTGTATGCACGATGAACATCTGATAGTGCATGTAGCCGCTTTGAAACATAGGTATCTTCTGCAAGATTCCCTGATTAGGATCTGCAGGTAGGCTTCCTTTAAATCCAGTGTTGCCAACAACGCATCTTTGCCTAGCATAAGAAGCAACTGGTGAAGAGTTAGCATTTTGAATTTTGAAATCACCAAAAAGGTGCTCAAGTTAGAAAGGTCCAGGATAGGATGCCATGAGCTGTCTTTTCTGGGTACCAGGAAAAGTCCTGAGTAGAAACCTTGTCCCTTTTTCTTCTTCTGGTACAGTTTGAATAGCCTTTATGCTTAAGAGAGAGAACTTGCTTTTGAGCCTCTGCCCGCTGATTTGGGGGTAGATCCGGCCAAGCGTTTGGGGCTGGTAACGTGTGGAAGTGAAATCTGCATCCTTGGGAAACTACATTTAAAACCCATTGGTTCTGGGTAACGACTTCCCAGATTTTTGCCTGCAGAGCAATCTTTCCGCCTAAAGAAGCAGTCAGTTGAGAAGGGCTTAGAAGTTTTAAGGTTAAGTCACTGAGACAGCTTACCATAGCGGGGAGTCTTACTACTCCCTGATTTGGAAGTGGGAGCCCCCCCACTGCTTGGTCCTGTGCGTAACCTGGGAGTGAAGCCTGGGTGTTCTACTGGTTCTGGGTTTGGACTGAAAAGGCCTGGAAGAGGCAGGAAAGGACCAATTCTTAGAGGGCCAATGCCTACTAAATCTTGGAGGCTGTACTTGCAGGAAATCTTTAACAGTTTGCATAGATTTAGCTTTTTCCTCCATCTTTTTAAGAACTACTTCTGCTTTGTTACCAAACAGGCGGTCCTGATTTAAGGGAGCATCCAGCAATTTAGCTTTAACATGATATGGCAATAATCGCTCCTTAAGCCAAGCATGCCTTCTAAGTACAGACCCAGTGACAGCAGCCCTGCAAGATGCCTCTAGTGAATCAAAACCACATTGCAAAGTATGTTTTCCAACCTGTTCAACAGAATGCATTAAATCCTCATTTTCAGCACAGTCAGGAATCGACATCATTTTGTTTAAGCAATCCAATAATATGCTGCTGATACATTAACATATGAAACTGGCAATTTAAGGCCCTAATGGCCAAGGTTACAGAGGTGTATACCTTCTTACCCCATCTATCAAACGCCCTGCAGTCTCTTATCAGAGGGGGTAGGATTTTTGGCAGTAGTAGCTTTAATGCCCTTGGATCCCTGTGAAATGGTCTCAGGATCCACAGTAGGATTTTTAAAAAAGAACTTGTGAGAGTCAGGAACCCTGTAATATCCATCAGGTTTTCTGAGAGCAGGAGGTGAGGAATCAGGGGCCAAGCTGGATTCCAAAAAAGCATCATCAACAATGTCTAGTACAGGAGGGATAGCTAAAGGCCTGTGCTGGGGAAGGAGTAAGAAATCCCTAAGCCTCTTTTTAGAATCGGAGTAATCCTGGTTTTCCCAACGAAAATGCTCCCTAAGAGTATGAAAGGTTTCACCAAAAGAGAAATCCTCTGGGGGGGGGGGGGGGGGCAGAGGGAATAGAGTCCTCTGCATCAGAATCCTCATAGGTAGATGAGGGTAAATCCTGGTCATCAGAGGAAACAAATTTCAGAATCCTGGTCAGAAGTATCATAAGCAAATTCAGTCCTAGGTCTCAGAGAGGGAAGGTTGGCTTCCCCTGATTAAAGTAATAAGGTCTTCAGCCATTCTTATCATTTGTTTTTCAGGCATAGAGGCTTGACCGTGCGGTCTGGGAGTCTGTTTTCTAGGCATGGTTTGAGATTTAGGCCTTGAAGAAGATGGCGTCTGTTTAATATGCAAGTCAGTAGGCCTGAATACACCCTCAGAAGCCGGTGCCTGCACAGCGGCTCCGGACTCATTCAAGGTATTGACATCCGCAGGTTTCACAGTTGAAACATCTCGTGGCAGACCGGACTCCGAATGGGTCTCAGTAGAGGCCTGCTAATCTGAAGCAGCAGATATCAGGGGCTGCAAGCGCCTCACTGAGTACCGGCGAACTGGCGACTGGCTTAGGAGAAGCGTCGTCGGCAGCTTTGGACCTAGGTGGCCTGTCTCTGTCTATCTTTGCTTTTTTTCAGAATGTCGGTAGTCGGATGGCTAACCGAAGACATATCTGGATAATTGCATCGTGTACCAAAATATTTAAAAGTGTAAATATACCAACGAACAGTTCGTTGCTTAAATAAGGCACAAAACCAACAGCGAGGTACATCATGGTCAGGGTCTAGGCAAGGAATACAGTACGAATGAAAATCTTTATGAGGTACTTGTTTTCCACAAGAAATACAATTGACTTACTGACATCGGTTTAGAGCAAAAAAATGTTTCCCCAACGGGGTACTTAGCTTTAGTTGAAGACTTCGGTTCTGAAACTCGAAAACTTCAGGAGTCGGCCGACCGGCACTTGCGAACTGCTTCTGCTTTGGGCACCGCACGGCAAGAAAGACTGATGTAATGGCATCGGCTGCATGCTTTATACCCCTGAGTACCTGATGTCACGGAAGATGAGACAGCAACCGATGCAGGACCCAAGACTGATAATCAGGCCGACTGAGGGCTACTGCAAGCAGATAACCCAAATGTGATGACTGCAACAGTAACATGAAGAACATCAGGAGTAAGGTCTAGAAATTCCAGTTGTAACATCACACTTTCTTGGAGACTGAATAAATCACTGTTTTCCCACTGAATCAACCAATTTGTTCTGTAAACAGTTTCAGCAGAGAAAAAAACCCCTTCAAAGATGATGTCCAAAATCACATACTTCCCCTATAATCTGAATCAGAAATCTGTGGAGACAATACAATCTGTCCCTTCATGATCATTTAGAGATTCAAGATACTGAATTTATTCAGAAAATGAGGAACCATTTTTTCTTTTACAGCTAACAGCCATAAAAGAAGGGTTCAAGTGCCTACACTAAACCACGAGCTAAGCCCAATAAAATTACTCCTGTCTGGGGGCTACTAAAACAGGAAAATACATGGGCACAACTCTGACTAGACAAGAAGTCACTGTCCCTTCTCCTAGTAACAAAAAAGTGTCTCCCCCTTGCCCACCCAGGGCACTTAGCCACAGAGGATATGTCTAAAGCACAATCCATGATGGCTACAGGGACTACACGTGTAACCCAAAGAGCAAGAGGTGTTCTCCCAGGAATCAGCTTTGGCCACATCAGAGACAACCCACCTTCAGCCAAGGCACCTTTAACAGTCTAATGTGGTGGAAAAGGCTGTTTTAACAATTTTCTTTTTGTGGATAGAAGAAAATAAGAAACTGGTGGGCTGCTCCAAGATTAAGCCAAAAAGGGTGCTCAGTTCCCAGGGACGCCTAGCAGCAACAGTTGAAACATGTAAGTTGAAAAAAATTAATTTTCCTCCAACAAAACATAGTAAAAAGCATTTTAAACACGCTTAGGTCACCCCAGCCCCCAAAAGTAAAATACAAGTTTCACCCCAGAAAAAGGCACTTTAAAATGAGTTGAGTTAACTTTTCAACAGAAGTAAAAACTTACTGCTTCCATTTAAATGTGGATAGAAGTCACATGACAGTCAAAAACACTATCCTACCATAAATAAATTTACAGAAAAAAATTACTTTGTCAAAAATTGGAAGCCTCCTCAAGGGAGGTTCTTTCCAGCAATGGAACAGAATTAACTGACTGTCAATCCACAAATGCCCGCAGGAGTGCTCTTCATGGTGACACAAAAGCTCTGAGGGGCTTGGCATCAAAACCTGACAGTCCGCTCGAGCTGACTAAAGGCGCGGACACGTGGAAGGCGCCATAAAGCTTCAGAAGATGGTCAGCTGTCAAAGAATCCATATAGCTAAGGCTACTACAGTAGTCACAAGTATGAAGGACATTAAGGAGTAGAAGCTTTAGGTCCTGGGAAAGGCTAATATAATACAGGAGACTCCCTGGGAAGTTCACTTTTGAGAATTAGCTATGTTATACCCATTTATAATAGTTCTATAATAAAAAAAAAATTGCAAACAGTATGCACCTAAGTGTACTGCACTCAACTCAATCAATAATACACAGTATGTGCCTGTCTTAGGGTGGAGTCCTATGTCTGCAAGCAGTACAGTTTTTAAACTGGGTTTCTCTTTTCAGAGCTCATCCTTGCAACTAAAATGCATGCATGTGCAAACACACATGTGAAAGTCTGAAAGCTAGACAACAAAAAGGAAATGCAACAACACTTAAGACACAAAAGCATTGCAAAGTGAGAAACCATTTCAAGAGACAGTGGAAGAGCTAGTATCAACAGTTCTGCAAACAGGCCAGACCCAACAGGTAGCAGCAATACGAACCTTCAAGTGAAAATCAGTGGACAGAATGCCTAGTGATCAAGCACTTGAATTGCAGGAAGACCCAGCAAACAATCAGCAAGGCAAAAAAAAAAAAATACTTAACACCATTTCCCTATGCAAGGTGTTCAATTGGCAGCAGAGGTCTGAAGAGGGGCACAGAATGCAGCATTGTGGGTAAAAGCTTTAGGCTGACAGTTTCCTGTGCCAAGCAAATGTCACTGAAACAGAGTCAGGCTCTGCAGCTTTCTATTGGTAGTACGTATCAAGATGAGATCACAATGAACTGGTCAGCTTTGTAGAAGTTTTGTGCCAAACCAAGTAGGCAACAGAAGTTTTGCTGCATGTGCAGACACCCACACATACTCACCCACCCCCCCCCCAACAAAACACAAAACTATTCAATCAGTACCTGATTTGTTCCGGAGAGCCACCTGATGTTGCATTTGTGATTGCCCAAGCTGCTTCTTTTCTTGTCCGGAACTCTGCTTTTTGTAAAATGTCAATCAGCACAGGAAAAATATTGGAATCTATTACAGCCTAAAAACAAAGGGAAACACATTTATCAATACTGACTTGCACTGGTAACTGTAGCAACAACATCTAGAAGGGAGGAAAGCAGAGTAAACTGCTAGCAAGCAGACATTCTGCAAACAAAGTAGCATTACTCTGTTGTGAAAGTGTTCTGAGTTAGGTGATCAAAGTACCTCAGTTTAAACTCCTACTTTTTTTTTCAAAACAAATATATGGATGCAAATGATAAAAATTAAATAAGGAGCTCCAAGTTTAAAAATCAAAGAATGACACATGAGCTGCAAAGAACATGATCAAATGCCATGTTATAGCACTGAAATAAGTCGATGACCATGGCTTACACTGCATTAATGGTGCCAGCAAGCTTTCATCCGTGCTGTCCATACATTGACCAAGTCCTTCCCTTAGAAGAGTGAGTTGGCAATAGACAATCACTCCTACCCTGTTTCTCCAACCCCTTATCTGTTAATCAAGCAGAAGCTATCTAAGCTTTAGTCAGGGCACTATACCAACCATGGAGCTGGGCAGACCATGCAAAGTTAAAACACTGAATGGCTGCCTGGATGTGTAACAGCAAGTGATGGCAGCTCAAAGCTCTGTACCAGACAGGGGCACTACTACAAATGTTAAATTTTAACTATACATTTTTATTCTACATCCTTTTTTTATGCACTAAACTTCAGCAACGTCAAGTTCTGCACAAACTCCCAGGCAGTTTACCATCTGAATAATGATTACGCTTACTAATCTCAAACCGCTTTAGACCCAAATCAGACAAAGGCAACCCCCCCCCCCCCACAAAATTCAGAATAGCTAAACAGCAGGTTTAGGAGATAACCGTCCTCAGCCATGAACAGAAAAAAAAAATAAAAGCTAGAAAGACAGCAACTGAATATGAACAAACTCCAGATCATGCAGCTGTATACACAAACCCTTACTACTATGACAGCCCTTACAGTATACGCATTAAACAATGACGACTCAGGTCGTGGAAGAGTAGCCCTGGGTATAAACAACTGATAATGAACTTAAGACTGTTACATGTATGCATTTGGGGGTATGTGACCATAATACAGCTGTATCAACATATAACTGTAAAAACACATATAAAACATGCAGATTTATTACATACTCCAAGAAATAATGACCACTGTACAATGCAAAAAAAAAAAAGCTCCCAATTAACCAAAGAGCAGATCAGCTGCTAAGATCATAAATGTTCAAACACATTGATGAATACAGTCTCCCCCTCCTTTAACCTCAAAGTTAACAGGTAATCGCTCATACTAAAAACTAGAGCCACTCTTGTCCTTAAACTCAAATCCCACACTCAAAGCTACATATCTGACCAAGCATTCTCAATTTTTGGGCCCAACCCCCTAATCTAGTGTCTAGTAGCTGGCAAGCTCTGAATGGGCTATCAAGACAGCAGCTCTTGGAGAACGGTTGTAGCACATCCTTCCCTGGGATTCGATGCAGAAGCTAAACTGTAATGCTTGGAGAAAGTATGGAGAGAAGACAAAGAGTTGCTTCTAAATCTGACTTGGCATTAACCCAATAACCCAAGTTATTCTTAATCTCTATTTAAATAATTATATTATACTAGACAATGTAAACTGTACATGTTCTTGTATTACTTCTAACTTTACTATTTTTGTAATACTTTGGAGCTTTTTCCCTCAGGCCTCCACTGAAAATGGGTACCTACCCAGTTAGGCTTTCTGGGTAATCAAATTCAGTACACAAACCCCTCTAGGAAAGCTGCTGCTCTAGTGGAATATGCCTTGGTATGGCCTGGCACTGGTTTTCCAGGAAAGTAGCATAAAAAACTAAATATTGGGCAAGCAATCCCTGACACAATTTCCCTTCTAGCAGGCTTCTCCTCCCTGCCCGTTGATTATTTAACTGTCTTACTTACGTCTAGATAAAATCACAGCTGTCTATGCATGTCCTAGGTATACAAGGCTCTCATCCACCTTGCACTGGGAGTTGTGAAAGAATACAGGTAGGTGAAAAGTCTGATTCAAGGAAATTTCTGACACCACGCTGGGCAGCAACAGTATGGTTTATATACAGACTGTGCCCTTGTTAACAATCAAAAATAATTCTTTAATTGAGTAGGAAATAAATAGTATGAGGGACTGTATTCAGCTTGAAGGAGACTCTCATTCTCCTTTCTGGACAGACAGGCTAGATGACTTGGAATCAGGACCATCAGAATGTGGTGCATTTGGATGGGGTGGGGTGGGGGATGGCACAGAAGCAACTAATACCTAGCATTGGTCACAAATTAATATTCCATAGTGGGATGCACACACTTGGGAAGAATCAAAATTTGGATAATAGGATAAAAATTGCAGTGACCCCAGCCGGAGAACAAAGGTACACTAAGCTACCTTCTGAACCCCCTTGGATTCAGAGATGCAATGGATAATCATATACCAGGAAAACCAAAATCCAGACACGTAAGATGAAAAGACAAGTCCACTTACGGGGACCTTTATTGAACCTAAAGAACACACCAAATAAATACGCAAGTATTTGAAAAAAATGCAATCAAACAAAGGCGTTTTCGGACTTCATCAGATCCTCTTGTAAAAGACTTCATCCGATAAAATTCAAATACATGAGTTTGAATTTTATCTGATGAAGCCTTTTACAAGAGGACAAAAACGCCTTTGGTTGCATTATTTTTTCAAATACTTGCGTATTTGGTGTTCTTTAGTTTCAATAAAGGTTCGCTTCAACAGACTTGTCTTTCATCCTATGTGTCTGGATTTTGGTTTTCCTTGTTTTTGAGACTGGGCATTTCCTCCACTGCTTTGTAATCATATTACAGAGAAACAATGGTTAACACATGGACAAGCTCTACACCATTTATCTTAAATTTCTACAGGAAGAACAAAATTGTAAGTACAAGGGGAATGTCAGAAAGAGAAAGGGGGCAAGATTGATATAAACACTCTGAGTCGAGGGAGAAATCTGCCTTGCAGACTGCAGCATAATTGAAATCGGCCTTGCAGACTGCAGCATAATTTGGGGGAAAAAAGATGAAGCCCTCTATGTAACAGATATCCAAATAGCAACAAAAATGGGACAGATCTCAATCAACCACAGCTGCTTATGTTGAATAAGAATGTGTGTGACCTGCATCAATAGTACCTCACTCCAGCTGATATAACATGCATACATTAGCAAAATGTTAGAGGTGTAAACTAGAGGAAGCCTCACTGACTCATAAGTTTTGGAAATGTGAAAAAGCCCAGGTGAGATGGGGCAGTGTCATAAGCTTTAGGACGACAGGTTTGGTAAAAAGATTTCACACAGACAGGAATTTTTGGGCTTGGGAAGAGAAGGAACAGCAATAAGATGGCCTGAGAAACCGCTTGGGTTGATCCTTACTTATGTACTGAAATCCACTCTAGCAGGAGGATGTGAAATCAACTAACACTAGAACACTTGTTGCAGAATTTATAAAACTACTGAAATAGGTTCATAGGTAGATACTAGGCTATCTGCCCTAGGGCATTTATAAGCCTAGCCAGAGTGTATTCGGCTTCTGCCTCCCTATTAGATTAGCCTACTGTGCCTCTAAAGTAGGTCACAGAAGGTACCCTTTTAAGATTAGTTTACTGTGCCTCTGTCTAGCAGGGACACAGAAAAGATCCCAGGGGTGAATTTACAATCTCCCATCCACGCATCCAGATTTCGCTTGAAGAGGGTCAGCGAGGGGCTATGTCTAATATGAATTGGGATTCTATTCCAGAATGAGGGGAGCCTCTGGGAAATGAATCTGTCCCTCCAGCATGTCCTATTTATTTTTGTGCTGAGGTTTAGGTCCCTGGATCGTGTAGCTCAAAGGGACTTGGATTTTTTTGAGGTGGAGCATGTCCATTAATTCTGGGTTTGACATGGCTTTGTACGTCAGGCATAGATCGCCTCTGAGTAGGCGGCAAGCAACTGAGCAGAGCTGGAGTTTCTTTAGTCGAGCTGCATAGGACATCTGTTTGTAGCCCATGATCCTCTTGGTGAGGTACTTTTGGGGTCTTTCCAGTTGCTGCAGGTGTCGGGTAAGGTACATCCCAAAAGGGGCATTGTACTCAATTATGGGCCTGATGAGTGATGAGTAGAGGGGCACAATGACCTCTCTTGATCTAGATGCGAACCCTTTCGTGATAAGGTGGGCTATATAGAAGGTCTTTCTAACCACTTTGGCGACTTGATTATCAAAGGAGAGATTACTATCTATGTTTGTCCCCAAATCTCTAATTACTTCTTCCGTACTTAATGGATTACCACCTATGTGGTAATTTGTGGGCATCTTGTTTTTCCCAAAGGGGATGACTATGCACTTTTTAGCATTTAGCTAGAGGCCGTGGCTCCGGCACCAAGCATCCGTCTCTGAGAGACCCTTTTGGAGGATGCTTGTGTCAGCTGGAGATTCAATTATGGCCCCCAGTTTGCAGTTATCTGCGAACTTTGTCAGCCATAATCCCCCCGTGTTAGCCTGAACCTCAGAGAACTATATACCGAACAAGAGAGGTCCCAGAACTGAGCCCTGTGGGACGCCACTTGTAACTGGTTTGGATCCGGACATGGCACCTGAGATTCTGACCATGTGGGTTCCATCTCTGAGCCAGTTTGCAACCCATCTTGTGATATAGGGGTTGATATTTAAGCTGGTAAGCTTATTTATGATGCCCGAGTGGGGTATTGTGTCAAAGGCTTTTGCGAGGTCCAGGTAGGCTGTATGGTCTACCTTGCCCTCATCTATGGCTTTGGTAACTGTTTCAAAGAAATCAACTAGGTTTAAGAGGCAAGATCTGCCCTTAACAAAGCCGAATTGGGTAGGGTCCAGTGTCTGGAGGTTCCCAATGTCTTTGTTTATGAGATCCATGATAATACGCTCCACAGCTTTACAGACCAGACTAGTCAGGCTTATGGGGCGATAGTTTCCGGGGTCCATTGTGGCACCACCTTTGTGGAGTGGGACCACTGTAGCTGTACTCCATTCTTTGGGTACATATCCTGTAGTAAGGCTGTTTGAACAGTGACTTAATGTGAGGGTTCAGTTGTTCTTGGAGCTCGTGTAAGACACAGCCTGGGACACAGTCTGGTCCCATAGATGCTGTGTTTTTTGCTTTGGAGAGGGCAGCTTTCACCTGTGCATCTGTCATGTCAGGGAGGTTACATTCAGTTGGGATAGGCATTTGCTCCTTTGGGGGGGAAGGGGGGGGGGGAGTTTGTGCTGAATCTGTCTGCCAGGATGTTGGCTATGTCTGTAGGTTTGGTATATTTTGTATCATTATGCAACAATTCAGAGCATATCTGTGAGTTTCCACCCATGTTCCTGACATAACTAAAGAAGGCCTTGTGATTATCTTTAGTGTCTAGGGCAATTTTTCTTTCGAAACTGGCCTTTGATGATTTTATGAGAGAATGAAGTTTCTTGCTAATACTGATCAGAGATGCCTTCCCTTTTTGGGATTTTGCTCTGTCATGTAGTAGCTTCCTCCTCCTGTTGTATAGCTTATTTATGGCCGGGGTCCACCAGACCGGTCTCCTGTTTTTGGAGGAGTGAGTCTTGGTTTTATTTGGGATAGCACGATCCATGCATTCCTGCAGGTGCTCATAGAATGCATTTGTAAAGGATTCTGCAGATTGGGCTGTATTATCCTCTGGCCCAGGGGCTTTGAAGGATTCCATCTCAGTCTTGAGAAGTGCAAAGATGGCTTTTGAGAAATTCTTTACAGTGATTTCCTTGGCTGGGGGTGGGGACGGGATATGGATGTCCAGGGAAATTTGTTTATGGTCTGATCTTACCAATGAGGAGTTTACCTCTGGTGTGGAACATAGAGTCCCAATGTTGGTGATGACCAGGTCCAATATGTTGTTCCCTCTTGTGGGAGTGGTGACCAGTTGTTCCACTGCGTTAGAGTTTATAAATTCAAGGAACCGTTGGGCGAGGGTGTTTGGGCTCGAGTAGTTTTCCCAGTCAATGTTTGGGTAGTTGAAGTCACCCAATAACATAGTGTTTGGAGAGACCTTCATATTCTCCAGTGTTCTCAGGAATGCCAAGTGGGGTTCCTGTAATAGGGAGGGTGTTCTGTAGCAGGCTACAAACTGAAAGGCAGTTTTGCCCGCTGTTAGTTGTACATGGATGGTTTCTGATGAATCGTGCAGTGCCACCAACCTGGAGGTGTAGGTATTTTTGATGAATATAGATACCCCCCCCTCCTTTTGTTCTTTGGTCCGAGTTTTGGGGCCGAAATGCATGGTATGAGTTATAACCTTGCAGTGCTGGGGTGCTCTCAGGAGCCTTGAACCAAGTTTCTGTTACTGCACAGACATCGATTTTCTCCATGCTGAGGAGAGCCTCGAGTGCGTGCATCTTGAGGTTTAGAATTCTGGCATTGAGTAGCATTACCTTTAGTTTTTTTATCCTTAGGTTGTCTATGGAGGTGGGTTTGTCCTTTGAGCCTTGCCTAAAAAAGGCACTATGGGGGTGGCAAGAGCCTTGGCCAGTATACGAAAGCCTAAGGGTGACAGGTGCAAGCCGTCCCTAGCGAAGCAACGTGGCTTGTCGAGCATGTCATCCCAGGCTGACAGACACTGGATCCCCTTTGAATGACACCAATATTTTAGCCAATTGTTGGAAACTGATCACTTTGTCTTTATACTGTGGCATCATTCTTGGTGAGGGCAATATGCTACTCAAGGTCAGGGTCATACCAGCCTGGGCTACATGGTCAGAGAGCTCCTCTATGTCTCTTTTTAAGTAGTCCAGGGAGGTACGTCTCAGGTCATTCACACCAGCATGGACAATGACGGAGTCATACTTGTACTTGCTTTGGAGTGACCTGACTGCTTGCATTATGTGGCGGATCCTGGCACCAGACAGGCAGCTTACAGTGACCTTCTCCTTGTTCAGTCTGGTGAGCGGGACGTCAGTGTGCCGGACAATAGAGTCTCCTACAACAAGTGTATTTGGTGTGTAGTTTGGCCTCAAGGGCTGTGACTGAGGCACACTGATTTTGAGAGATATGTGATTCGTGGGTATTGTTGAGGGGTGGCTGCTGCTCGGATATCTGCTTAGGATGTCTTTGCTGTTTAGGCAGATTTTTATTTAGAGCCTCCGAGTATGTTTTTGTGTGTTTATGTGTTGGGTATGCAGATGCAATAGGTCTGTGAGAGACTGGATTTGTGGTGTGGGTGGTTACCTTTTCCTCCTGACTGACTGTGCCAGTCTTGGGTTGAGAGCTCTGCCTCCAGTTTGGCTGTGTAACTGCATCTCTCACATGTATTAGAGTTTGTTGGAAGGAGGAGAGGGTTGTCTGTGTACATAAGGCAATTGTAACATTGCCTCAAAATTCCCAGATTCAGCAGTTGGACTGGAGAGTAACCTTGAAACTGACCCTTGGACATGACATATTATACCTAACTGCAGCCTCATGATGAAAAAATGTGGTTTACTTACACAGAGGACTATATTAAAGGAAAACTCCACCTTTTCCTACAGTTTAACCCAACTCCTAGATTGCTATTGTCTCTACAATACAGTTTCAGTATTGTGTAGGCACAACAAACCTATTTGTACTTCATAAAGGCCCTAGGGCCAATAGCCTAGTACCAACCTATGAACCAACCTAAAACTTTAATTTCCTTGCCTTAGAATCAAAGGGAAAGACCACCCACTTTTTTTAAACCTTAACTTCTAACAATTTCCAAAGGAATTTGTGTAACACTGCATGACACACCACAGACAGAGAATTTTGCAGTCTGGTACTGCTGACAATTTTGTATGGCTAATTAGTCCTGCTGTTGTCAGGAGCACAGCACCTGCTGTAAAAAAAAAAAAGTGTGAAACTGTTAGTCATTGTCTATTAGAGAGGAAGAACAAACTGATTCACAGCTGCCTCCTATGTAGCCATGCCTTTCATAGCAAAAACACAGCAGTTAGATCAGTCAATGATTCAAATGCGGTTGTGTCACCTCTTTTGACAATTTTACAAAGGTAGTTGGCCTTGAGTTGTCCGCCTCTAGCATAAATTTGATATTGGACACTTACCCCAGTCCCATTACATCAGCTCATTCGACTGTGTACAGTGAGAGGTTAAGGCTCACCCCTTTAGCTTCTCAGCCTTGAATTATCCTGTCTCCTCACTTTAAGTAGAAAAACTCTCTCTTCAGACTTCATTTTGCTGTTTTCACTTAGTTCAACTACATTTAGTTTGTCGTATTTATTACTGCTTGTTGGTAGCCTTATTAAACTGATGACAGTTGTGTCTTTCGGCTTTTCCCGGTTAGGGGTCGCCACAGCGGAACTCCGGTCCGCTAATGATTGGCAGTAGATTTTTACGTGCCGAGTTGCCAGCCCTGACGCACAACCTTCAACGAAGGTACGTGCATTCACGCATGTCTCCACACAGAAGACGGTCTAGCTGAGAATCGAACAGGACGTCTTACTGTGAGGCGACAATGCTACCGCAGCACCACCACTGCAGTTTTTAAACTGACAGCATTCCACTGAAATCGCTGCTTTGTTAGTGCTGTCTGTTATTGCTGTGATTTGTGAGCTATTGTTTCAAAGCAATCTACTGATTAACTATATTTCATTGCTATCTACTGCAATCCATTACTGTTTAACTGCATTTAATCAGTTTAACTTTGTTCATACTGTGCGTTCTGCTCTTTTGACTAAGTGGTTAATATGCGCTTCTTTGGGAGTTTTTTTTTTTTTTTTTACTGTGTTCTTAACCTTAAACTGAGTAGCCTAGTCTAGATGCAGGCTTTCTGCATCCAGAGTTTCAGATGTATGGTTTCTAACCCTTTTTGAGGTATTCCAGCTACACATTTTCCCTTAATAGCACTTGTATAATCACCTAGTAGTACTACTCTTAGACCTTTCACCCTTTACCCTCTTAGCTCTCTCTGGCCTCTCTCCCTCAGTTCTGACAAATATGGATGGAAAATTTCCTACATTTTCTCCTGCCAGTCTGGTTGATATGGGCATCCTGAGACCATGTAGCAAATGCGTCATGTACATGGACAACCCTCTATTACCACCACCTAGAAAAACTATTTGAGAGAGATGCAACTGCAGCAAGCACCTGGTGTCACTGCTCTCTCCCCAAGCCAGAATATCTGGCACTGAGAAGGCTGTCAGCACAACCACCACATCTCAAATACCACCCACACCTACACAACACACCCCCACATATGCGGAGATCCTCAAGACAAACATACCTAAACAAGAGAGACCTCAGAGGCAAAAAACACACATGAACTCCACTGCGCACCACACTACACACAGTCCACACACCTGTGTCTCAACCACAAAGGCCTAAACATAAACCCAACACATTAGTCATAGGGGACTCCATTGTGAAACACAGATGTGCCTCTCACCAGGCTGGAAGTCACAGTTTGTCGGGTGCCAGAATCCGCTATATCACCCATGCACTCAAGTCTCTCAACAGATACTGTTATGGCACTGTCATAGTCCATGTTGGAGTGAACGACTTGAGACGCATCTCCCTGGACTATATGAAGAGAGACATGATCGTGTTCGCTGAAGGTGTCCCAGGCAGATATGTTCCTAGACTTAAGCAGCATTCTACCTTCACCCAGAATGATGTCTCAACACAAACAGAAAATGACTAATTGGCTTAGTTTCTGGTGTCATTCTAAGGGGATCCAGTATCTGACAGTCTGGGATGACATGATTGACAAACCACGATGCTTTGCCAGAGACTGCCTGCATCTGTCTCCCTTGGGCTTCAAGCTCCTGCAAAGGTTCTTGTCTCCTCCATAGTGCCTTTTTTAGGCAATGCCATGAAGTCAAAACTACCAACATGAAAATTTCATCAAAACGTAAAATTAAAGGTCATGCTGTTAAAAATTAGGAGTCTACACATGAAACTGCACTCACTGCAAGCATTCTCAACCCCGGAAGATGCTGACATTTGTGCAGTCACAGAAACCTGGTTCAAATCTGCAGAGAGCACTCCAGCCATACCAGGTCATTCATCCCATCATTCATTCAGATCTCAAGCCGTGGGAGCAAAACAAAAGGAGGTGGAGTTGCAATATATGTAAAAGACATACACACCTCCAGGCTGGTCAAACAGTATGACGCACAGGAAACACTCCAGGTGCAGTTAACTGAAAAGATCCCTATTCAAATCACAGCTAGCTATAGGCCTTCAACTTCAACTCAAGATGCCCACTCCACCTATCTGGACCTCTTCAAATCTATCAAGATACAACCCTTTACCTTAATCCTGGGCAACTAATTATCCAGCCATGGATTGGAAGAAATACTCATGCCAAAACAAAAATGCCCAGAGATTCCTTGATTTCATCAATGCAAATGCCTTGGACCAGCTGGTCGACATCCCCAGAAGAGGTGAAAATATCTTGGACTTGTATTAACCAACATCAGTAACCACTGCAGCATCCCTACAGTGTCATCATCCCTAGTAAGTTCCGACCACAAAGCGGTCACTTAAAGTCACCATCTCCCACGACCCTCCCACCCCCCAGCTAAAGTAAAGAAAAAAACTTCTCCAATGCTGACAACCACCTGAGGGAAGGTATAAACAGCTTCACAGCACCCACCCCCCCGTAAATGGCACACATGTCCAAACCTACACCAAAATACTATACATGCATTTATATAGCTGCATGGAATCAGGAATACCCCCCACAGGACAAAATCATTCTCCTCAAAAAAAGAGTAAACCTGTCTGGTGGACATCTGCAATAAATTAACTCTATAATGATTGTGTCTTTCGGCTTTTCCCGGTTAGGGGTCGCCACAGCGGAACTCTGGTCCGCTAATGATTGGCAGTAGAGCATTACGTGCTGGCTTGCCAGGAGTAACGCACAACCTTCAACGAAGGAACACCCATTCACGCATGTCGTCACACAGAAGATGCTCTAACTGAGAATCGAATGGGCAACGTCCAACTGTGAGGCGACAACGCTACCGCAGCACCACCACCGCAGTTACAAAAAGGAATACATTGCTGTCCAGGACCAAGGACTGGAAGCAATCTCTGCTTAGCCTGAACAAGTAAGAGTACTAGTGAAATCCTCCAAAGCAAACCGAGTCCAAACTGGACACATCTACTAAAAGACAACCATAAGACCTTCTTCAAATATGTCTGCAACCTTAAGGGAAGGACCCAGAGTTGCTCAGAACTGGTGGCCAAGGACACCACATAAACAAACGCTGCAGATATAGCCAACCTGCTGGCAGACAGGCTCAGTGAAAACTTAACACCTCTGTCCCCTCATCAGTAAAACAGGACAACCCCAGTGCATGCCCCCCTCCCCTTATATCTGGGGAGAAAGTTATCACTGCCCTCTCAAAGGCAAAAAATACAGCCTCCATGGGACTTGATAATATCCTAGGTTGCATCCTATATGAACACAAGCAGGAACTTGCAGCACCATTAGGCACCCTACTCAACCAAAGCCCGTGTACCGGCTTTGTCCCAGCTGAGTGAACAGCCACCGTCACACCTCTGCGCAAAGGTTGAGTGTCCACCGATCCAGGAAATTATAGACCCATTAGCCTAACTAGCCTGATCTGCAAGGCCATGGTGCGGATCATAGACCTCATTAACAAGGACATTGGCAGCTTCCAGACACTCAATTCCACACAGTTTGGTTTCAAGTGGAGGTCATGCCTGTTAAATTTGGTTGACTTCTCTGAGACAGTCTCCAAGGCCACGGATGAGGGGAAGATGGTGCACACTGCCTACCTTGACCTGGCCAAAGCCTTCAATACTATTCCCCACTCGGGTATAAAAGATAAACTCTCTCAACTAGGCATCAATCCATATGTTACCAGATGGGTAGCAAACTGGCTCACTGACAGAACCCACCTTGTAAAAATAAGGGAAGCCATCTAAAGCAGTAGACCCATAACAAGTGGTGTACCCCAGGGATCAGTCTTTGGGCCTCTGCTGTTTGGGTTATACTTTTCCGAGGTGCAGGTCAAAACCAGAGGGATATGGCTGACCAAGTTTGCAGATGACTGCAAGCTGGGTGCAGTCATCAATTCCCCTACAGATGCAGAGATCCTCCAAGAGGGTCTCACAGAAACAAATGACTGGTGCCAGAAACATGGCCTCAAACCGAATTCCAAAACAATGCAGCACCCCCTTCGGGCAGAGTGACATCCCCACAAATTATCACACTGATAATAAGTTCCTAAGCATGCAATCAGTCATGAGGGACTTTGGCACCCATGTTGATGGCAAACTGTCTTTTGACTACCATACTACCTCCATTGTACAGAACGCTTTCTACATAGCCCACCTCATCAGTAAGGGTATCTCATCAAGGGACAAGGTGGTCGTAACATCCCTGTATTCCTCCTTTATAAGACCCATTATTGAGTACAATGCCCCTTTTGGCATGGACCTCACAAAGCACATGCAGCAACTGGAGCGACAGCAGAGGTTCCTCAACATGAAAAGCGACTACTTTCTGGATTTAAGTATCTTTGCTTTTTTTTTTTTTACTTGGAATAGCTTCTGTAGCTTAAAAAAAAAGGAACAACAGGTATATCCACCACACAATTTATTGTATCTCCTATTATTTAAAACAATTAAACAATTAACTAATTTAGTAACATTTTCCAATTAAAATCTTCATTCAGACCTTCAGGGCACAAAGTTTTAAACTTAAGAATATATACAGCTTCTTTGTATAGCAGTTGTTTAATATTTGAGTCCCCATATTTACCACATTTTATTTGTTCCAGTACACAGCCTTTTAAACCTTTGGCATCACTATTGTGGAAATTTAAAAAATGCATAGCCACTGGGCTCTCTATTTTTTTATTGTGAATATCCCTCACATGTTCAAGCAGTCTTGTTTTAAATAACCTTTTTGTTTCTCCAATATAGAATTTTCCACAAGGACAACTAAGTGCATAAATTACACCTTCTGAATTACAACAAAAACTCTCCTGAACTTTAAAAGACATATTATTAATGTATGGAAAAGATGCAATTACAAACTGACAGGCTTTGCATCTACCACACTGATGTGTTCCAATACTACCCAACTGTTTAGAAATATTGGGAAGGGGAAAACTAAATTTACTTTTAACTAAAAAATCCTTAATATTCTTTCCCCTTCTATAGGAGAATTGTAAGTTAACATTTAACCAAGACTGAACACTGTTAAGGGAACAAAAATATTCCCCAAACTGTGTAAATATCTTTCTAAATTCTGGTGTAAAACATCCATAAGTAGTAACTAAATGTAAGCTTTCATGTTCCCTTTCATTTATTTCATTCACTTTGTCATTCTTATAAATATTACCAAAAAATGAGGATTTAGTTTTTTTTGCCATTTTTTGTACAAAATTTGTCATAACATTCAGACAGCAAATTGTCACTATAACCTATATATATATATATATATATATATATATATATATATATATATATATATATATATATATATATATAGGAGTCATAAAGAGATTTAAGTTCTAAATCAAAAGATTCTATATTGTTGCATAAACGAGAAATCCGCAACATTTCACCAAATGGCAAAGAACTAATCGTATGTGGAGGATGCCCACTAGTGGCATGAACGTATTGAGTACAACCTACAAATTTCTTGTTAACCGTAGAAATCAAATGACTGCCTTCTTTGATGTTTAAGACAATATCCAGAAAGGGCATAATAGTACCAATTTTAAGTCCATCAAACTGTAGAGAAAATCTATTACAATTTAGATCCGAAACAAACTGATGAACTAGTGTAGTGCCACCTTCTACCAAAAAGATCAAGTCGTCCACGTACCTAAAGTACTTAACTACATACTTATGAAAAAATTGATGTCTATATATGTATTCAGTTTCAAACAGGCCCATTGCTAAATTAGCATACATGGGGGCAAAAGCTGCCCCCATGGCTGTACCCTGTGACATCCGCACAAATTATCACACTGATAAGTTCCTAAGCACGCAATCAGTCATGAGGGACTTTGGCACCCATGTTGATGGCAAACTGTCTTTTGACTACCATACTGCCTCCATTGTACAGAACACTTTCTACATAGCCCACCTCATCAGTAAGGGTATCTCATCAAGGGACAAGGTGGTCGTAACATCCCTGTATTCCTCCTTTATAAGACCCATTATCGAGTACAATGCCCCTTTTGGCATGGACCTCACAAAGCACATGCAGCAACTGGAGCGACAGCAGAGGTTCCTCAACATGAAAAGCGACTACTTTCTGGATTTAAGTATCTTTGCTTTTTTTTTTTTTTTTTTTTTTTTACTTTGAATAGCTTCTGTAGCTTACCCAGAACTAGCCTGAACTGTTTTTTAACTGTTTGCTACATTATATTAAAATCTGCACTTAAAGTTACATTTTAGTCGAATTTGATCGAAAGTTTGTCTGTTTAATTTAACTGTTGAGGCTGCCCACTAAAGTGTGCTAGCCTGTGTAACTGATTTATCACTGTTTATGCATTTTCTGTGTGTTTCTATAAAAAAAAAACAAAAAAATAATCCTTGTTTTCCCGCCTCTCCTCGACTAGTTTAGACCAGTTTACAGGCATTGCTGTATTCTGGGCTGTTGTGTAGTTCCTGTGTTGTCCATTACCTTACTTGGATAGAAGGAAGTTTCTTTGCTCACCAGTGGGAGTGGGGAGCCTTGAGCAGCCTACCTGTCCCTGTAGGAAGTGACCTCAGCACAAGAAGCTGTAGTAATTGGTTGTTTTGGACCATTTCTAGCTGTTGTAGTTCACTGTTTAAAATCCGAGTTTGCACGGCTTTGTGCTCCAGTTAAACTTCTTCTGGCTCCGCCAGGTCTGCTCTTCAAATTTTCCCTTAAGGAAGCTCTACTCTTAGTATAACCAGACTACTCACTATATTATAAGCCTAGCACTTGTTCTCAATACTTCTCTACTAAGTAAGCACTCTCGTACTAAGTAAAGCAGTACATCTACTTACCACCCCTGTGAATATCCACTTCCCTTAAAGGTACAGCACTCCCTTATACTGTTCTAGCATGTCAAGTAGTAGATTACTGGCGTCCTCTCCAATTCAGCTGGTCAATCTGGGTATCTTGAGACAATGCTACAATTGTCTCATGTACACAGACAACCCTCTCCTCCTCCCAACAAACACAAATACATGTGAGAGATGCAACTATATAGCCAAACTGGAGGCTGAACTCTCTCAACTCAGGGCTGGCATGACCAGACAGGAGGAGATGGTAACCACACACACAACAATCCCAGTCCCACATAGACCTACCACAACTGCAAACCAAACACATAAAAACACAAAGACATACTCGGAGGCTCCAATAAAAAACTTACCAAAACAGAGGCTCCCAAAGCAGACATCTAAAAATCCACCACCTCAAAACAAAACACATGCAACACATACTTCAGTAAATCAGTGTGTCAACCAATCACAGCCCTTAAGGCCAAACACCTTGCCTGATACACTAGTAATAGGTGACTCTATAGTTAGACACACTGATGTCCCGCTGACCAGGCTGAACAAGGAGAGGGTGACTGTGAGCTATCGGGAGCTAGGATCCGCCACAACACACGCACTCAAGTCACTCCAAAGCAAGTACAAATATGACTCTGTCATTGTCCATGCTGATGTGAATGACCTGAGACGTACCTCCCTGGACTACATGAAGAGACATAGAGGAGCTCTCCAATTATGTAGCCCAGGCTGATATGACCCTGACCCTGAGCAGCATCTTGCCCTCACCAAGAATACCACCACAATACAAAGACAAGATGATCAGCTTTAGTAATTGGCTCAAGTACTGGTGTCATTCTAAGGGGATCCAATGTCTGTCTGCCTGGGATGACATGTTGGACAAGCCACGCTGCTTCGCAAGGGATGGCTTACACCTGTCACCACTGGGCTTCCGGATATTGGCTAAGGCTCTTGCCACCCCCACAGTGCCTTTTTTAGGCAAGGCTCAAAAGACAAACCCACCTCCTTAGAAAACAAAAATGGAAAAAAACTAAGGGTAATGCTGCTCAACGCCAGAAGTCTAAATCTTAAGATGCAGGCACTTGATGCACTCCTCAGCATGGAGAACATCAACGTCTGTGCAGTAACTGAAACCTGGTTCAAGGCTCCTGAGAGCACCCCAGCGCTGCCAGGCTATACCTCGTATCATGCTTTTCGTCCCCAAAACCCAGGCCGAACCACAAAGGGAGGGGGAGTGTCCATATTCATCAAGGACACCCACACCTCCAGGTTAGTAGCAACACATGAAGCATCAGAGACCATACAGGTGCAACTAACCATAGGCAAAACTGCTATACAACTGGTAGCATGTTACAGACCACCATCCCAATCTCAAGAACCCCACTCGGCCTTCCTGAAGACATTGGAGGATATGAATGTATCACAAAATAGCATCATACTGGGAGACTTCAACTACCCAAACATAGATTGGGTACATTATATTCTAGCCCTAATACCCTAGCCCAAAGGTTCCTGGAATTCATAAATTCAAATGCACTGGAACAACTAGTCACCTCTCCCACTAGGGGAGATAATATACTAGACCTGATCATCACAAACATGGGGACAAAATGCTCCACACCGGAAGTATACCCCTCACTAGTGAGATCTGACCACAAACTAATCACCCTGGATATACATATCCCACCTCCACCCCCAGCACAAAAGACCACAGTGAAAAACTTCTCAAAAGCAGACTTCACTCTTCTTAAGACTGAGATGGGATCCTTTAAGCCCACTGTGCCAGTGGATACCACATCCCACAATGCAGAATCCTTCACAAATGCTTTCTATGGACATCTCCAAGAATGCATGGATCATGCAATCCCAAATAAATCCAAGTCCCTCTCCACCAAAGGTAAGCGCCCTGTCTGGTGGACCTCAGCCATAAACAAATTGTATAACAAAAGAAGGAAGCTACTGCACGTCAGAGCAAATTCCCATGAAGGGAAGACATCTCTGATCAACATTAGCAGAAAACTACGTTCTCTCATAAAAACATCTAAGGCCAACTTTGAGAGAAAAATCGCTAAGGACACTAAAGATAACCACAAAGCCTTCTTCAGCTATGTTAGAAACCTGGGTGGAAACCCTCAGATATGCTCAGAGTTGGTTCACAACAAAAAATACACTAAACCCACAGATATTGCCAACATTCTGGCTGACAGGTTCAGTGCAAATTTCTCCCCTCCCTCATCCCCAAAAGAAGAAATACTTATCCCAGAAGAATGTAATCTCCCTGTCATCTCAGATGTCAAAGTGAGAACCGCCTTAAACAAAGCAAAAAACACAGCATCAATGGGACCGGACAGTATCCCGGGTTGCGTGTTACGTGAACTCCAAGAGGAGCTAAACCCACACATAAAAATGCTATTTAACCTTAGCCTTACTACAGGATATGTACCTGAACACTGGCATACAGCAACAGTGGACCCACTCCACAAGGGGGGTGCCTCTACAGACCCTGGAAACTACCGCCCCATAAGCTTAACCAGCCTGGTCTGCAAAGCTATGGAAAGAATCATTATGGAACTCATAAACAGAGACATAGGGGACCTACAGACACTTGACCCCACCCAGTTCGGCTTTGTAAAGGGCAGATCCTGCCTTTTAAACCTGGTTGACTTTTTCCAAAGTCACTAGAGCCATTGATGAGGGCAAAGCAGTCCATACAGCATACCTGCACTTGGCTAAGGCCTTTGACACAATACCCCACTCAGGCATCATATATAAGCTCAACAGCTTAAAAGTAAACCCTTATGTCACTAGATGGGTTGCAAACTGGCTAAAGGACAGAACCCATAAAGTTAAAATCGCTGGAGCAATGTCAGACTCAAAGCCAGTCACAAGTGGTGTCCCACAGGGATCTGTCCTGGGACCCCTCTTGTTCGGCATTTATTTCTCAGATGTTAAAGCAAACATGGGAGGGCTGTGGCTGACAAAGTTCGCAGATGACTGCAAACTAGGCGCCATAGTCGATACACCAGCAGACACATACATCCTACAAAAAGGCGGCTCAGAAACGGACAACTGGTGCCGGAGTCATGGCCTTAAACTAAATGCCAAAAAATGCAGAGTCATCCCCTTTGGGAAAAACAAAGTACCCACAAATTATCACATAGACAGCAACCCACTGAGTACGGAAAAAGTAATCAGAGACCTAGGGACCCAAGTCGACAGCGACCTCTCACTTGACACCCACGTTGCCAAAGTGGTTAGAAAAACATTCTACCTTGCACACCTCATCATGAAGGGATTCACATCCAGATCTAAGGATGTCATTGTACCCCTATATTCCTCACTCATCAGACCCATGATTGAGTACAATGCCCCATTTGGTATGTACCTCACCCAGCATTTGCAACAGCTGGAGAGACCACAAAAGTACCTCACCAAGAGGATCAAGGGTCTCCAACATGTCTTATTCTGCCAGACTAAAGAAACTTCACCTTTATTCAGTAGCATACCGCCTGCTCAGAGGTGATCTCTGCCTGACGTACAAGGCCATGTCCAATCAGGATCTGATGGACATGCTCCACCTCAAAAAATCCAAATCCATCAGGAACACGAGAGCTAAAGACTTAAACCTCGGCACAAGTATGAATAGGACATGCTGGAGGGATAGATTCATAACCCAGAGGCTTCCCATGCTTTGGAACAAGATCCCAGTTCGTATTAGGCAGAGCCCCTCACTGACTCTCTTCAGGAGAAATCTTGATGAGTGGATGGGAGATCTTAAGTTTACCCCAGGGGTCACATCTGTGTCACTGCTAGACAGGGGCACAGTAAACTAATTCTATTATATAAGGGGACCTTCATTGTGTCACTACTAGACAGAGGCACAGTATTCTAAACTTATTCTGTACATTTCTGTACCATTTCATGGGGTGGCAAAAGCCACATCACTATGGCTAGGCTTACAAATGCCCCAGGGCAGATAGCCTAGTACTATATTATGAAACTATGAAAATCCAGGTCCTCAAACTACCATCCTACACAGATAGGCTAAAGGCCCTATCCCTCTACTCAGTCGCTAGAGACTCCTCAGAGTAGGGACACTAGGTATTTCTATCAAAAAATACCTATACAGATCAACATCTATAATATTTCGCATTAAAACAATTGTACAGTTCAGTATGCACATTTTTTATAATTTTATCCAGCTGTTGGCGGTTTAAAACACATGCTAAGTCTTACCATCTTTGTTTCATAAAAATCACAATCTAAAAGTACTATGGCTCCGCCTTTATCGGCAGGCCCAATAGTAATGCCGTTATTCTGCTGTAATGCTTTAACCACTTCATTTTCAATACTGTTTAAATTACAAAAATTAGGTCCGACTTGTCTTTTGCATTCAAATGTATTAACTCTTTCTCACAAGCTCTTTCAAAAGCTTCGAGAAGTGGATGCATTTGAGGTACAAAGGTAGGTGGTTTCCTAAAAACAAACATTCACTGTATCATTACTAAAATCACCATATAACATTTAAAGACCAACATTCCTAGTAAATAAAGATTTTATGTAGACTATCAAATCAGTCACATTTACACTTTTTGAAGGTATAAATGAGAGACCTTTGATTAAAAGTGATCTCTCTGAGTCAGTTAAAATATATTTAGAAATGTTTATAATTAAGTCAGACTCACTGGTTTCAAAATCTTCTTCTGAAATTCCACACTCTTCTGAGGATTTGTGTTTCCTCATTCTTTGTTGGGGGGGGGGGGGGGGTCCATGGCTGCTTCTGCGCCATTCGAAATGGTACTGGAAAAGGGCAGAACGCCGACGTACTCATGGAGATAGACGTAATTACTTCTGCCGGTTTCTCTTTCTTCCTAATGTCTGGTGCAGGCTTACAGGTTTTACCCTTTTCTTTAGCTGAAGACTGCTCCTCATTAAGGAGGAAATGATTCAAATGTATAGCGGCGTCTCTGTGTTGTTGTGATTCACTGTTCCATTATGGGCTTGTTCCATCACTGAGGTAATGGTAGGTGGAGGCGCATCTCCTAATTGGTTACCTGGAGGGGGTTGAGCTGGATCTCTACTTCTCACTGGTTCTCTCGGGCAAGAGAACACATTCCCCGTTTGAAAAGCCAAAAGGTCTCTCTCTAGTTTCTTCTTTTTAGGAACTATTTTTTATCTAACAGTGTAAGGTTAGTGCTTAGTTCAGATACAAAATCATTCATATCTTGTAGGGATATGAACAAAGCTAACTCCTGCCTCAACTGCATAGCTTCAATGGCTAAATTATCTTCAGTCATCGACCAGGAGCTTCATGTAACCGCAGCTAGTCTCAAGATCCAGTTTTTGCCATTTAATTAGCAAGTCAAGATAAGTGGTGCCGAAGGTAGGCATCTTCAATATGTGCAAACCTCTCGGCACCACTTTTTCACTGAATCAGAGAGATCGCTTTTAAACAAAGGTCTCTTCAGTAAATGTGACTGATTTGATTACAGGCATAAAATTCTTTACTAGGAATGTTGGTCTCAAAATATTACACTGTGATTTTAGTAATGATACAGTGACTTTTTTAGGAAACCTGCCTTTGTACCGCAAATATATCCACTTCGCGAAGCTTGTGAAAGAGCTTGTGAGAAAGAGTTAATAGATGTATTTGAATGCAGGTAGCCAATTAGATGTGCCTCCACCTACCATTCCCTCAGTGATGGAACAAGCAGAATTGCCGGAAGAAGAGAGATCACTTTTAAACAAAGGTCTCTCAGTGTAAATGTGACTGATTTGATAGTCTACATAAAATTCTTTACTAGGAATGTTGGTCTTAATGTTATATAGTGATTTTAGTAATGATACAGTGAATGTTTTTAGGAAACCTATCTTTGAACCTCAAATGCATCCACTTCTTGAAGCTTTTGAAAGAGCTTGTGAGAAAGAGTTAATGCATTTGAATGCAAAAGAAGACAAGTCGGACCTGATTTTTGTAATTTAAACAGTACTGAAAGTGAAGCACTTAAAGCATTACAGAAGAATAACGGCATTACTATTAGGCCCGCCGACAAAGGCAGAGCCATAGTAGTTTTAGATTGTGATTTTTATGAAACAGATGGTAAGACTTAACTGAGCATGACACTTATCGTGTTTTATACGGCCAATTGGATAAACATTATTAAAAATGTGCAGAGTGAACTGTATGTTTTAATATGCAATATTATAGATGATGATCTGTATAGCTATTTTTTGACAGAAATACCTAGTGTCCCTACTTTTAGAGGTTTACCTAAAGCACACAAAGATTTATTAGAACCCCCTATGAGACCTACAGTCTCGAATAAAGGGTGGTTGACCAAATCTATTTCCATATATGTTTAGAAACCTCTTAGACCAGTTGTTGAACAAAAACTCTCATCAGGGATACCCAGCAATTTTTGGAAACCCTTTCAAGATATGTGACTTCTGAAGACGATATACCCACGTTTGTTAGTTACATTAGATGTAGTCTATTTACAGGAATTCCCAATGATGTTGGGATTGACTGTGTGAGGTTGTTCTCACTTGGGAAGGACATGCTTAGAGATTTGACTATGAGATGCACTATGCTGTTAGAAATAATATTGAATAACAATGTATTTTCCTATAAAGAATCTTATTACTGGCAAATGAAAGTTGTGGCAATGGGGACTCCCTGCACCAACTCATATGCCAATCTTGTGAAGGCATATTGGGAATACACTTATGTTTTGGACAACTCACAGTATAGCAACTATATCAAGTATTATAAATGCTTTGTGGACGATATTGTCTTTGTTTGGGGAGGTACAGAAGAAAAGCTGAATGAATTTATTGAATACATCAATGGCACAAGCATTTTGTTGTTTACGGGCAATTTGTCCCTTGAGACTGTAGAGTTTCACGAAATGTCGTTATGCAAAGTAGGCAATGAGATACACAAAAGATGTATCGGAAGAGTTGCAGAAAGAATACGCCAAGTAGGCAATGAGATGCACACAGATGTATCGGAAGAGTTGCAGGAAGAATGATCTATGACGTCGCAGCAGCATGCACCCTCCACATCCAGATCGTAATATAGTTAAGATTCAGGCTCTGAGAGGAGCTAGGTTGACCAGCCAAGATGTTGTTTTCCATGAAACTCTAAACCCTTGAAGAGGACTTTAGAGCTAGAGGATATCATTTGGAAGAATGGAATAGGTTATTTGACAATACTCTTACTTAGAGGACAGGGTAAACCTTTTTTCCAAGAGAAACAGTGGCAGCAATGAAGTAAGAAGAGATAACAGTTCACTGACGTCAAGGAATAGATTAGTTATTCCTTTTACAAACAATAATAAAAAGATACGCGAGATTATTAATAGGAATTGGGATACACTGACTATAGATGACAAAATTATAAATGTAGTAGGCGTCACACCTAGGTTTTCCTACAGGAGCACCAAGTCATTGAAAAGGCTTTTGCGTTATGATGGAGATTAGAAAGAGAATGCATTCAGTTAGGAAGGGAACTTTTCCCTATAGGAACTGTAACCAATGTTCCTATATGGCTAGTGACTATTTTTATTCATCCAGATACAAGTAATGTATACACCTTTGATCATCACGCAGACTGTACGTCAAGGGATTTTATATACTTAGCGAAATGTCAGAAATGTACCTGTTTTTATGTTGGGAAAACCAATAGGACCCTAAGAGAGAGGGTTAGGGAGCACATATACGCCCATTAATAAAGAAGATGAAAGTGACGCACTAGCCAATCATGTTATTAATAATGATACAACCCATAAGTTTACTTTTCTTGCAGAAGAGTTGATTAATAAGACAATAAGATTAGGAAATGTTAGAAACTGCACTGAGAAGCAGGAGAGTAAATGGATTATGAAGTTACAAGACGATAAGGCCCATGGGCTGAATGATAAGGTTTCCCTGAAACATTTCTTGGCTGAACACCCTTTTGTTCATTAAATAGTCGTGGATGTTGCAAACAAAACTTTATCTAGTTTTTCATATATCATTTTATAGGTGTAAGCATGTCTGACAAACTATGAATTAATATTTTCCCATATAGTGATGCTTTTGTAAGCAATAGTTTAAGTGCTTGATTGTAACAAGTTTATATTGTTTATTTTTTAAATAAATGTTGCTATTCAGCACTTGCAGAGATAAATCATCAACCCTTTCAGTGATTTAATTGTTTTTAAGTAAAGTGTTTGAACATTGTTACATTTTTTATATTTTCATATAGATATTTATATTTTAGATACATGCCACTTTTAAACAATCCAAGTAATGCTACTGTACCTCCTTTTAGTGGTTATTTATTTTTTGATTAGTTTTACAGGTTTCCTATAGTGTTAATGATTTTTTTTATTTATGGAGGTTTGAGTTTTTAGGTTAAGAAGTTATTAAATTTGTAGGGGTAAGTTAAATAGGTTTTATGAACATTTACTTAACTAAATACTGCTACTGATTGGGTAGCCACAGTTCATAGGTAGGTACTACGTTATCGGCCCAAGGGCCTACGTAAGCCTAGCCAGCAGGGTACCATAGCTTATGCCACCCAAGAAAGTTATTTTCCTGTGCCACTGTCTAGCAGAGACACAGAAGTGATCCCCGGGGTGTATTTGCTATTTCCCATCCACTCATCAAGATTTTTCTTGAGGAGTGCTAATGAAGAACTTTGCTTGACATAGATAGGTACCTTGTTTCAGAGTACAGGAAGTCTCTGGGACAGGAATCTATCCCTCCAGCAGGGTACCATAGCTTATGCCACCCAAGAAAGTTATTTTCCTGTGCCACTATCTAGCAGAGACACAGAAGTGATCCCCGGGGTGTATTTCCTATTTCCCATCCACTCATCAAGATTTTTCTTGAGGAGTGCTAATGAAGAACTTTGCTTGACATAGATGGGTAGCTTGTTTCAGAGTACAGGAAGTCTCTGGGACAGGAATCTATCCCTCCAGCGTGTCCTGTTTATTGTGGTGACAAGGTTTAGGTCCCTAGAACGTGTAGCTCGGAGGGATTGGGATTTCTTTAGGTGCAGTATGTCCAACAGGTCTGGGTTTGACATAGCTTCATATGTTAGGCAGAGATCACCTCAGAGCAGGCGATATGCTACAGAGTAAAGCTGGAGTTTTTTGAGGCGGTCAGTGTAGGGCATTTGTTTGAGGCCAGTAATCCTCTTTGTGAGGTACTTGTGTGGCCTTTACAGCTGCTGCAGATGTCTTGTGAGGTACATTGCAAAAGGGGCGTTGTACTCTATAATGGGTCTAATGAGTGACGAGTAGAGGGGAACAATGACCTATTTTTTCCCGGATGAGAACCCTTTTATGATGAGGTGTGCCACGTAGAAGGACTTCCTGACTACTGTGGCGATGTGGCTATCAAAGGAGAGACTACTGTCCACCTGGGTCCCAAGGTCTCATCACGCATTCAGTGTTAAGTAGATTGCTGCCTATGTGGTAGTTCATGGGTACAGAGTTTTTAACAAAGGGGATGACACTGCACTTTTCGGCATTGAGCTTGAGGCCATGGCTCCGACACCAGGCATCTGACTCAGTGAGGCCCTTCTGTAGTATGTCCACATCATTTGGGGACTTGACTATGGCTCCTAGTTTGCAGTCATCTGCGAACTTCATTAGCCAGTGGCCTTCTGTGTTAGCCTGTACTTCAGAGAAGTAGATACCAAACAGGAGAGGTCCCAGGATGGAACCCTCTGGTACTCCACTTGTCACTGCTTTAAGGTCAGATTTGGAGTCTGCAACTTTTACAGTGTGGGTTCTGTCAGAGAGCCAGTTGGCAACCCATCTTGTGACGTAGGGATACCTAGTTTAGTGAATTAGCTATAATTCCAGAATGGGGGGTGGTGTCGAAAGCCTTGGCGAGGTCAAGATGGACTGCGTGAACCACCTTACCCTCATCCATGGCTTTGGTGATTGCCTCAAAGAAGTCGATCAGGTTCAGGAGACATGATCTGCCTTTCACAAACCCGAACTGGGTGGGATCCAGAGTTTGGAGGTCATCAATGTCTTTGTTTATGAGTTCCATAATAATACGTTCCATGGCCTTGCAGACCAGGCTCGTCAGGCTAATAGGTTGATAGTTCCCGGGATCAGTGGTGGCTCCTCCTTTGTGGAGTGGGATAACTGTTGTTGTGCGCCATTCAGTGGGCAACAAAGCCTGATGCGAGGCTATTATTGAACATGGTGCTTAAGTGGGGAGCCAGTTAGTTCTGAAGTTTGTGTAAAACGCAGCCTGGGATGTTGCCCAGTCCCATGGATGCTGTGTTTTTGGCTTTAGAGTGTGTGCAGCTTTTACCTGCGTAGTTGATTACAGGGACTCTGCATTCTTCCTGTATAGATATGAGCCCTTTAGGGGGTGAGAGAGGAGTAAAGTTAGCACTGAACCGATCTGCCAGGATCTGGCAATATCAGCTGGTTCTGTAATTTTCGTTCCTTTGTGCTGTAACTCAGAGCAGATCTGGGTGTTGCCATCTAGATTCTTGACATAGCTATAGAATGCTTTGCGGTTGTCCTTGGATTTAGTGGAGATTTTGTTTTCGTAGCTAGCTTTGGATGATCTTATAAGGGATCTCAGCTTCTTACTGAGGCTGACCAGGGAGCTCCTCCACTCATGGGATTTTACTCTCTTTTGCAACAGTTTCTTCCTTTTGTTGTACAGTTTGTTTATGGCAGGGGACCACCAGATTGGCTTCCTTTTTTTGGAGGATAGTATAATGGTTCTGTTTGGGATAGCACGATCCATGCACTCGTGTAAGTGCTTATACAGTGCATTTGTGTAGGATTCAGCAGTTATAACTGTATTGTCCATCTGCATGGGTGTCATGAAGTTCACCAGTTCTGTCTTAAGAAGCATGAAGTTGGCTTTGGAGAATTTTTTTTACTGTGGTTTCTTTAATGGGGGGTGGGGGCGGGATGTGGACATAAAGGGTGATAAGCTTATGGTCGGATCGGACCAAAGAGGAGTTGACTTCAGGTGTGGAACGCCGGTCACTCATGTTGGTAATGACTAGGTCTATGATATTATTTGCCCCTGATGGGGGTGTGGATAAGTTGATCTAGGGCATTGGAGTTTATGAATTCCAGAAAGTGGTGAGCTAAGGAGTTGGTACATGAGTATTTTTCCAGTTAATGGTGGGGTAGTTGGAGTCGCCCATTATTAGGGTGTTTGGTTGAACCCTAATATTTTCCAGTATATCAAGAAAAGAGGAGTGGGAATCCTGGGGCATGGTGGGGGATCTGTAGCAAGCTACAATTTGGATTGTAGTTTTGACCAGAGTTAATTGCACTTGGATAACCTAGGATGCATTATGCTGAGTAACTAGCCTGGAGGTGTGGATATCCTTAATATGGACACACCTCCGCCTTTAGTACTTCGGTCCAGGTTACATGGCCGAAAAGTGTGGTATGAGTTATAGCCTGGTAGTGCAGGGGTGCTCTCTGGAGCCTTGAACCAGGTCTCAGTCACTGCACAGATATCGATGTTCTCCATTTTAAGGAGTGCCTCGAGTGAGTGCATTTTGAGATTTAGACTTCTAGCACTGAGTAGCATTACCCTCACTTTTTGCTTGCCTGTTCCTGTTATGGTGGTGAATTTATTTGAACCCTGCCTAAAAAAGGCACTATAAGGGCAGCAAGAGCCTTAGCCAGTATCCGGAATCCCAGGGGTGACAGGTGCAGGCCATCTGTGGCAAAGCATCGTGGTCTGTCGACCATGTCATCCCAAGCAGACAGATACGGGATCCCCTTAGAATGACACCAGAAGCTTAGCCAATTGTTGAAGTCAATCATTTTGCCCTTGTACTGCGGTATCATTCTGGGCGATGGCAGAATGCTACTCAGGGTTATGGTCATACCTGCCTGGGCTACAAGATTGGAGAGCTCTTCCATGTCTCTTTCCATGTAGTCCAGGGAGGTACATCTCAGGTCATTCACACCAACATGGACAATGACAGAGTCATATTTGTACTTGTTCTGGAGTGACCTGAGCGCATGGGTTATGTGGCGGATACTGGCACCCGACAGGCAGCTGACAGTAACCTTCTTGTTTAGCCTGGTGAGTGGGACATCAGTGTGTCCGACTAGAGAGTCACCTATGACTAGTGTGTTGGGTACGTTGTTTTGCCTTATTGGCTGTGGTTGAGTGAAACACTGAGTCTGTGGGCTATGTGTCATTTGGGTTGTGTTGGGGGATGGAGGTTGCTTGTGTTTCTGCTTTGGAGGTCTCTGTTGCTTAGACAGATTATTATTGAGAGCCTCTGCGAATATTTTTGTGCTACTGTGTGCGGATTTTAGTGGTGTAAATTTAGTGAGACTGTGATGAGTGTGGTATGGTGCAAACGTTTACCTTCTCCTCATGATTCAAGTTCAGTCTTGGTTGGAGAGAGCTTTACCTCCAGTTTGGCTAGATAAGTGCATCTCTCACAAGTTGTATTGTTGGGTGGTAGGAGGAGAGGGTTGTCTGTGTACATGAGGCAATTTCTACATTGCCTCAAGATCCCCAGATTCATCAGATAGACAGGAGAGAACACTGGGAGCTGACCCTTGGACATGCCTGAAAAAAACTATTTTCCTCTAGATAAGTGAGGAAGATTGAGTACAAGAGCTGTTTTTCTCTAAGCAAGTGAGAAAAGTAAGTACAAAAACTGTTTTCATCTAGGTAATGAGGAAGATTGAGTGCTATAGTAATTAGTAGCTTATTTAGTGCTTACAAGTTCTGTACAAGTGCTGAGCATGAACAAGCAAATTTAAAGTGCTAAAACTAAATCTGTATCTGCACTAGACGGGTTACAGGATAGAAAAGTGCAAATGCAGGCTTTCAAATCAGAAAGTTGAGAGATATGGAAGATTGCCCAAATGGCCAATAGCTACAACTTCTGGGCCAGAACCACTCCTTATGTGGTAGACAGGTTACCTAGCGCTCACCACTCCCACTGATAAGCTAGAAGGCTTCCCTCCAACACAAAGGCTTAGGAGGCTCAGAAGCTTACATACAGTCCTGGATACAGCAAATCTGTATCTGGAACACTAGTTACAGGAAAAGTAGTTAATTTATCTGTACTTAATTGAGAGCTTTCTGAAAAGTCATTAAGTCTGAAGTGTTCTGTTGAACGTGAAAGCGCTCACTTGTTTTTATCTTTATTCGTTGTTATTGAATAAACGGTCTGCTTCAATAGTCATGGTGTTGCCTCGTGTCTACATACGGATTCTGATTGTTTTTCTTCAGAGGCACTTTACCCTTGACTGTTTTATTTTGAATTTTGTTCAGTATTTTCAATCTGTTTAACTAGTTTGCAACCAAGCCTGAAAAGGATCTTGGAATGCAATATCCTTCATTTCATAATTCCCAGCACACTACAAATCATTGAACAATGCATGTTTAGGTTCATAGGAGGTTACTAGGACCTTTACAAGCCTAGCCATGTTATACTTGTGTTTCCTGATTGACTTTGGTTAGATGGTTATTTGCACAGTGGGTCTGTCATCAGCACCAAGTGCCCTTGTCCATGAAGGACATGGGTGCCATCCCCAGGGTGAATTTAGAGTCTCCCATCTAATAGTCTAGGTTGCGCTTGAATAGGGCTATTGAGTTCTGCTTCATGTGAATTGGGAGTTTATTCCAGAGAAGCAGCAATCTCTGGGAGATGGGAGATGTCTCTCTCTCCAGTATGTTCCGTTAAAGTCGCAGGCTAGGTTGAGATTCTTGGAGCGAGTGGCTCTTGTCCCATTGATTTGCAGATGTGCAGCATTTCCATTAACTGCTCTGTAGGTCAGGCACAAGTCTCCTCTAAGCAGCCTGTAGGATTGAGTACAGTGACAGGGCTTTCAGTCTTTTCATGTAGGTTACGTTTTGGAGGCCCTGCATTTTCTTGGTGAGAAATCTCTGTGGTCTCTCTAGCTGCTGCAGGTGTCTGGTGAGGTATATGCAAAAGGGAGCATTTTACTCCATTAGTGGTCTAATGAGGGTTGAGTATAGAGGAGTTGCAACAGCCTCAGTCTTGTATGCAATGCTCAATGTAGAAGGCTTTTCTCTACCATTGTAGACACAAGGTGATCTAAGTTTAGACTGCTGTGAACCAGCGCTTCAAAACCTCGCACCACTGGGTTTGAGCTTGGGGGGGGGGGTTGCTGTCAACATTGTAATTTGCAAGGATTTCCTCTTTACCAGAATGGATAATAATGCACTTTTTAAGTTTAGCTTTGATCTGTTGCTTTAGCACCAATCATCTGTGCGTTAGCCTCCCTTTGTAATATAACATTGTTTGAGGGCTCCATGATTGCACCCAGCTCACTATCAGAGAACTTGGTAAGCCACAAGTCATTTATTTTCACCTGGACTTCTGAGAAATAGATTCCAAAACAGTAGAGGGCTCAGCACAGATTCTTGTGGTACGCCACTGGTAACTGGTCTACTGGTTGAGGTGGAATCCCCAACTTTGACCGTACATGTTTTGTCAGTGAGCCAGTTGGCTACCCATCTAGTGATGTATGGGTTAATCCCCAGCTGAGTGTTTCTCAATGATATCCGGGTGGGGGATTGTGTCAAAAGCCTTGGCTAAGTCAAGATAGGCAGTGTATGTACTGTTTTGCCTTCATCCAGGGCTTTTGTGACATTCTCTAAGTCCACCAGGTTCAATAAGCATGAGCTATCCTTAATGAAGCCAAACTGGGCTGAGTCAAGAGTTTGAAGGTCACCTATTTCCTTAAGGCCAATGAGGAGAGTTTCCATGGCCTTGCAGGTAAGGTTGTTTAGGCTTATGGGTCTGTAGTTCCCAGGGTCAGTTGAAAGACCTCCTTTGTGCAAGGGGATTACTGTTGCTGTTCTCTATTCTGCCGGAACAAAGCCAGTGCTCAGGCTAAGGTTAAAGAGCATCAAGTGGTTCTGCTAGGTCTGGTTTTAGATTGCTTAGTAAGCAGCCCTAGGATGTTATCTGGTCCCATAGAGGCTGTGTTTTTGGCCTTGGAGAGCATGGATATGACTTGCTCTTTGGAGACACTAGGTAGAGGACTGGTGTCAGGTATGCTTTGGGGTATGGCTGGTGGGGATGGGGGGTGTGAAGTTTGTGACAAATCCGTCCGCTAGCAGGTTGGCAAACTCTTCAGATTCAGTATGAGAGGTACCATCCACTTTAAGTTCGAAATATAGCTGGGCATTCCCTTTTAAGATTTCAGACATAGCTAAAGAATGCCTTAGCATTATCCTTAGGTAGGGATGGTAATTTAGCATAATAACTACCTTTAGAGGACTTTACAAGACATCCGATTTACTCAAACTGTGGAGGGTATTCTTTTTCTGCTGAGTAACTCTTGTTCTTATCAGCTTCTTCCTTTTGTTATATAACCTATTTACACCTGAAGTACGACCTTGTTTTGATCCAGTCAGGTACAGCCAAGTCTATAAAGTTCTTTAGGTGGTTATACAAGGTATATGTGTACTCCTCTGCAAAGGAGTCATTGTTGACTGTGTTAGCAGGGGGTTTGAAACTTTTAATACCATCGCCTGAGCAGGTTATAGTTTTGGAGAAGTTTTTCAGTTTTTTTTCTCTTGTGAGGGTGTCAGGTTTGATAGTTACTTCAAAACAAGACAGATTTATGGTTTGACCTGAACAGGGAGGGCAACAAAAGGGGGTGGGGCAGTGACCCCCCCCCATGTTGGAGAGTATCAAGTCGAGAACATTTGAGTCCTTTGTGGGGGGTGCAGACTAGCTGTTGCAGGACAATTGTATTGACAAAGTCCAACAACCTCAGGGTGAGCATGTTTTTGCTCATGTACGTCACCCAAATGATGGAAGGATAGCTGAAATTACCCATAACAAAAGTGTTTGGCTGTACAGCGAATGATTCTAGTAAGTCCAAGAAGGCAATGTTCTACTTTTGGTTCATGGTGGGAGACCTGTAGCTAGCAATGATGTGGTAGAGTGCTTTACCTATAGTTAGTTGGACCTGGAGCAGCTCAAGAGAGTCGTACTGTTTAACCAGTTTTGAGGTTTATTTGGCTTTAATGAAGATGGATACACCTCCACCTTTGGTTCTTTCACACTTGTTTAGGGGTCTGAATGTGAGGAAGGTATTGTAGGCTTGCATGAACAGGGTGCTGTTTGCAGCCTTAAACCATGTCTCGGGGACTGCACAGACGTCAGCATCTTCCAAGTTGAGGAGCGCTTCCAGGGAGTGCAGTTTCCTGTTCAGGCTCACAGTATTAAGCAGCATGACCTTGAGTTCATCTCCAGTGGATTTTTTTTGTAGGAAATTGTCATTTTAACAATGCCTAAAAAGGCACTAATGGGTAAGGCAAGTGCCTTTGCCAGTATCCAGGCAGGTGAATACCATCTCTGGCAAAGCAGTGCTGTCTGCAACCATGTCTTCATATGCTGACAGATACTGGATTTACTTTCACTGACAGCAGAAGCTAAGCCAATTGTTGAATGCAATCATTTTTTGTCTATATTGTAGCATTATCCTGAATGGAGGTAGAACACTGCTTAGGGCTAGGGGCATACTTGCCTGGGGCACAATCTGACAGTTCAGTCATGTCTCTTCATACAGTCCAGAGTTGGATCTCTAGTCATTCACCCCACATGTACTACGACAGAATCATAGCGATAACTGTTGGGTGACTTGAGTGCATGAATTATTTGAAGGATCCTGGCAGCTGACCATTGCCTTCTTGTTCAGCATGGTGAGGGGGACATCTGTCTCTCTCACTAAGGAATAGTCTATGTCCAGAAAGATTAGTTGTGTAAAATCTTACCATAACCATAAATGTTCTTCTCTTCCATGCTGCAGTATTCTTACTGTGGGATCCTCAGTCTCAGTCGACCCGAACGTCTGGCTCTTCTGCAAAAGCTTAAGCCTGGCTGTTGCCGGGTACATGTGACATCACACACAGAGCCATAAACCTCGGGCCTAAAATGTGACGTCTGCAAGCACAGACCTCAGAACTGACTGCCCACTCAGACAACAGTGTAAGGAAACCACGAAAGATGCCCTCTAGACAGGGTAAATGTAATGAAAGTGTTAGGTGGGAGGGATGGAATACTGCAACATGGAAGAGAAAGACATCTATGATTATGGTAAGATTTTACACAACTAATCTATGTCCTATATCCATGCTGCAGTATTCTTACTGTGGTAGATTGCCACAGTTTAAGAGGAGGAAAGGATGGTGGAAGAAGCAGCAGTTTCCAGAAATCCATACAGGAGTGGTCTTGCAAATCCTGCCCAGGCTCTGGAGACATAGTCCAATACTTAATTGTTTGGTAAAGGTATGCACAGAGGACCACGTGGCTGCCTCAAGAATGGTGGCCGTGTCCAGGCGTTTGAGGAAGGCTCCTGAAGAGACCACTACTAGTAGAATGTGCTTTACCCTTGTAAGGTAAAATCTTTGCCATGTTAAGAGTAGCAGAAGGAAATAGTTCTTAGTATCCAGGAGGATACAGTTGTTTGGATACAGCCTTTCCCAGATCCCTGGGGTGAAGGGACACAAAGCTGATTGGACCTTCTAACTGCTTTGGTCTTGTCCAGATAGAACCTTAATTGTCTGTGGACACCCAAGGAGTAGAGTACTCCCTCAGTGTCATACTGTGGCGAGGGGAAGAAGGTGGGTAAGTGAATGAACATCTCATTCATCACTTTCAGCAAGAAGGAGGGATTGATGTGAACGGTCACCCTATCTTTGTGGAAGATTGTGTACTGTGGGGATGCCATGAGTACTTGCAGTTCAGAGACCTGTCTGAGGTAAGGGCTACCTATCAGGACAGTTTTCCAGGTGCACATCTGCAGCTTGCTGGTTCAAAGGCCCAATAGTGTGTTTCTCCAGGACGTAGTTCAGGTCCCGGGGGGGGGGGGGGTAGTTTTCTTTGGTGGTCTGATGTGAAGAACTCCTTTTAGGAATAGTTTGACATACAGCCTGGAGAGAAGTGGATCCAAAGGTAAGCAGGCTGAAATGGCACATAAATGGACTTCCACTAAAGAGTATGAAAAGCTCTGATCTTATGAGCTCACACGCATTGGCTAGGACTAGTGGAATCAGCAGCTTGGAAGGGGTCCCTTTGCCTTTGTAGACACCATTTGGAAACATAGGATCTCCTGGTAGTGAGTTTCCTGGCCTCCTGCAGGATGGATAGCACGTCCTGAGTACAGGTGCCTGAAGGGAATCAAGAGTTTATCACCCATAGTGTTAAGCAGAGCATGTCCAGGTATGAATGAGTGAGACCCCTTCTGTTGTGTGAGCAGGTCCACCTTGTGAGGCAACTTGTGGTGATTGCCCTTGGTGAAACAAAGAGAAGGGGGAAAGTACAGTCTTGTACCTACCATAAATGTAGATGTTCGAGTGCTAATACAGCTGCAGTCATAACAGAAGGGTTATCATGCTATCAGGCGGGTCCTCGGTCGGCCTAATTAAAAAGTCTAGGTCCGGCGTCGGTTGTCGTCGCTTCTTCCCTGACGTCAGTGTGGAAGGGGTATAAAAGAACCAGCAGACACCATTTTCTTCAGTTTTTCTTGCCCCAGATGTCAGGTGCCCCCAGAAGGAAGGCAAAACATAAACTCATGTAGTAATGCAATGAAATATAATCAAAAAACAGTATTTTGCAAGCAAATACACCATAAAGAATACCCCAATCAGGTTGTATGAGGAGGTGTTTGTCATAAGGCCTGTCCCAAGAGGGGATGGAGGGAGGGAAACCTGGACTGCAGCTGTATTAGCACTCGAACATCTACATTTATGGTAGATACAAAACTGTACTATGTTCATCGTGCATACAGCTGCAGTCATAACAGATGGGTAGAATCCCAAAGCTAAAAAGGGGTGGCAGGCACTAAGTGGAACTAGGAGGAGCAAGGATGCCCTGCAAGACTGCTGTGGCAAAGCCCACTCTAGATTTAGAGTATAGTGGAAGGTGATAGTGCTTGGAGAAAGTGTGCAAAGAACTCCAAGTGGCTGCTTCCAAAATATCCTTGGTAGGAACCCCCCTGAGGAAAGCTGCAGAGGTAGCTGTGGCCCTTGTGGAGTGAGATCTGATGCTTGTAGGTACAGTTTTTCCATGAAATGAGTAACAAAAGCGTATGCAGTGGGCTATCCATTTTGAGATTGTCCGTTTGGAAATAGCCTTTCCTTGAGCACCTGTAGCATAGGACACAAACAGTTGCTCTGATTTTCTGAATGGCTTTGTCCTGTCCAAATAATAACAAAGTTGTCTGTGAATGTCCAAGGAATGTAGTCGTCTTTCCCCTTTGTTTTGTGGGTTAGGATAAAAGGTAGGTAAGTGTATAGTCTGATTCAAGGCTACACTGGATACTACCTTTGGCATAAAGGAAGGGTTGGTTCGTAAGGAAACTCTGTCCTGATGGAAAATGATGAAAGGTTGCACCGCCATGAGGGCTTGTAGCTCCGAAACCCTGCGTGCTGAGGTGATAGCCAGAAGGAAGGCTGTTTTCCATGACAAATATTGTAGTTCTGTTGAGGCAGCTGGCTCAAATGGAGGCAGAGTCAGTTTTTCTAAAATGAAATTGAGGTCCCAAGCAGGTACTGGTGGTTTCCTTGGGGATTTTATATTCTTAGCCCCTCTGAGGAACTGTCTTAAGAGAGGATGAGAGAATAAAGGAGGATCAGTGTTGTATTGTGCAGAAATGGCTGAAGCATGGATCTTAATGGAGGAGAAGGAAAGTCCACTGTTTAACATCTCAGCTAGGTACTGTAATATTTGAGGTAAATTTAGAACCCAAGGATTCTGGCCCTTTTTCTGATTCCAGGCACAAAACCGTTTCCATTTGGCGGAGTAGGCTTTTCTAGTTGAAGGTCTTCTGGCCTCCAAGATGACATCCTGCACCTCCTTGGAGAGGAGGGTCTGTTGGGAAATCAAGGAATCCTCCATGCTGCTAGATTGAGGGTTTTTAGCTGACTGTGAAGAGTTTTGAAGCTGTGTTGGGTCAACAGAAGAGGCACTAGAGGCAGGATCCATGGGGGGGAATGAGTCAGGCTCTTCAGGAGTGGATACCAGTGTTGTCTTGGCCAGTCTGGAGCAATGAGAATCATCTTTGGCCTCTCTGCTTTGGCTTTTAATAGAACTTTGGGCAGCAGAGGAAGAGGTGGAAAGGCATAGACTGTCAATGTTGTCCAATTGAAAGAAAGTGCGTCCACTTTCCAGGCCTGTGGATGATAGGTCCTTGAGCAAAATTTTTTCAGTTGGTAATTTTTGTGGGTAGCAAAGAGATCTATTGTCTGGCCGTCCCCATGCCTGAATTATCTTTGCGAAAACTTGAGGATGCAACTTCCATTCGTGTGGATCTGTCATATTTCTGCTTAGGTTGTCTGCCAGTGTGTTTTCCTTCCCTGGCAGGAATTGTGCTTGAAGTTGGATTTGCAATTCCAGAGCCGTGTTCCAAAGGGACATGGCTAGTCTGCACAGGGGGTATGAATGAGTTCCTCCCTGTTTGTTTATGTACCACATCACTGTGGTGTTGTCTGTCCTTATCAATAGCTGGCCTGGATGCAGTAGGTCTTTGAAGGCCATAATTGCATTCTGTACTGCTAGCATTTCCTTTTGATTGATGTGTAGCTGCTTCTCTTTTTGGGACCATTTGCCCTGAATGCACTGATCTGTCATGTGCGCCCCCCAGGCGTAGTCCGAGGCGTCTGTTGTGATGATATGATTTGCTTGAGGCATGCAGAAAGGGAGACCTATGTTTCTTTGGCATGCTTGAGCCCACCACAGAAATTCCTTTTGAAGACATGGAATGAGTGGTATAATTGTTTCCAAACTGTGGCTGTGTTGAGACCATAAGTTTTTTAGGTACCATTGAAGTTTCCTCATATGCAGCTTTGCATATGGGATCAGTAGGATGCAAGATGCCATGAATCCCAGAGCCTGCAGGACTTTCCTTGCAGTCAGCCTGGTGAAGGTTGCCATTTTTCTGAAGTATTGAGATAGTTGCCCTTGCTTCTCTGGCGTGAGGTAGGCCATCTGGGTGTTTGTATTCAAGCTGGCACCCAGGAAAATTATTGCTTGAGAGGGTATTAGTTTTGATTTCTTTTTGTTGACTGTGTATCCCAGAAAGTTCAACGATTTTATTACAAAGGAGAGGTGTTTCAGAAGTATGTGCTTGCTGTCCGCTTGGATCAGGCAGTCGTCCAGATATGGGTATATTTGTATCCCTTGAAGTCTGCAGAAGGCAATTACTGATGCCAAGCATTTCGTAAACACTCTGGGCGCAGTAGATAAGCCAAAGGGCAATGCAGAGAATTGAAAATGGGATGAACCTGCAAGAAATCTGAGGTTTCTTCTGCAATCTTGTCTGATAGGGACATGCAGGTATGCCTCCTTGAGGTCCAATGTTACCAGCCAAGACTCCTTGCCCAGCATGGGAAGAAGCTGCTGTAATGTGAGCATCTTGAATTTTGGTACGAGTAAATATGCGTTTAGGATGGATAGGTCCAAAATAGGTCTCCAATCTTTGTCCTTCCTTGGTACCAGGAATAGTCTGGAATAAAAACATTGACCCTGTTCTTTTGCAGGTACCTCTTGAATAGCTTTCATGTCCATGAGAGCTGAAATTTGTTTTTGTGCCTCTGCCCTTTGATTTTGTGGCAGGTTTGGCATGCCTCTCATTTTTGGAAGGGTGTGAAAGTGGAATCTGTAGCCTCTGTCTATAATGTCCAGGATCCATTTGTCTTTTGTGACAATATGCCAATTTTTTGAAAATAATGCCAGTTTTCCGCCTAAAGGTGCTGCCATTAAAGCTTTGCTTGGCATGCAAAGGGGAAAGTCATTGTATCTGCTTTCTGAATGGCTGTGATCTATCTACTCCACTTCTTGGTGCAGGTGCTTGCCATTGTCTGGCTCTAAATGATCCTTGAGATTGCCCTCTGCACCTCGGGCGCCTGTATCTACCTCTTTGAGGTTTGTCCGTGGCTGGAAAGGACCAATTTTTTGAAGGCCAGTTTCTGCTGAAACGTGGAGGCTGTACCTGTAGGAAATCTTTCACTGTTTGCATTGATCTTGCCTTTTCCTCCATTTTCTTTAGTACCTCCTCAGCTTTAACACCAAACAATACATCTTTTTGAAGGGGTACATCTAGTAATTTAGCTTTGACATGATCTGGTAAGGTTTGCTCTTTGAGCCAAGCATGTCTACGTATGACAGACCCTGTAACAGCAGCTCTACATGAGGCCTCTAAAGCATCAAAACCACATTGCAAGGTATGTTTACCCACTTGCTCTGCACTATGCAACAAATCCTGCAACTCCTTTAAATCTGGTTGTTCAGGTTGTGTCATTTTGCTTTTCAACTGAGATAACAAAAACTGTTGATACTTTAACATATGGAACTGACAGTTTAATGCCCCCATGGTTAAAGTGGCCGAGGTGTACACCTTTTTCCCCCACCTTTCTAAAGCTCTGGAATCCCTCTCTGAAGGTAATGGGTTTTTGGCAGTAGAGGCCTTAATTCCCTTGGGACCCTGTGAAATAGTTTCTGGGTCAGCAGCATGGCTTTTGTATAGGAATTGGTGTGAATCAGGAACCCGTTAATACCGGGCAGGCTTAACAGGAGCTGGGGGTAAAGAATCTGGGTTGAGGCTGGCTTCTGTGTACACATCATCTAATATATCCAAAACAGGAGGGATAGCCAGAGGCCTGTGCTGAGGAAGCAAGAGAAAATCCCTGAGCCTTTTCTTGGAATCTGAGTAATCTTGGCCTTCCCAGTGAAAGTGTTCCCTCAAGGTATGTGAGGTTTCCCCAAAAGAATATAGTCCGCGGGGAGGGGGGGGGGGACAGAGGGAATGGACTCCTCAGCATCAGAATCTTCAAAAGGGGAATATGAACATTCCTGGTCCTCAGAATGTTCTGAAGTAATAGAGGCTTGGTCTGAGGAAGGGTAGTCTTCCTCCAGTCTGGGCCTTTTGTCCGATGGTGGTTGAGAACCCCCTGATAAGAGTAATCAAATCCTCTGCCATTTTGAGCATCTGTTTTTTAGGCATGGGGCCTTGAGAGGGGCTCTGTGGAACTTGTCTTTTAGTTTTCATGGCTGCTTTAGATTTTGTGAAAGCCTTAATGGAAAAAGAGGAAGGCCTGAAGACACCTTGAGAGGTGGCAGGTCTGTCTAAATTCTGAGTTTCCCTGCCAAGAGTGGCATCGGTATCTGTAGTCGGAGTGGGGGCCGAGGAGCCTGCGACCTCGGGCACAGAAGACACCGCTAAAGAAGCGTCATCGGTACTCAGGGGCTGCGTAGGCGCCTCGCTCAGAACCGGAGCACCTGTAGCCGGCTTTAGCGTGGTGTCGGTGGAAGTCGCGGACCTCGTATGTCGGTCCTTATCTTTGCGTCTTACTCAAAACTGGAGTCGGAGTATCCGACGACATAATGTAATTAATTTTTTTACCAAAATAGTGATGGGCGAACTCCGCCCGACGCTTAATAGTGCGTTTGTTGAATCTAGCACAAAAACGACAGGCCGAGACGTCGTGGTCTGGGCCTAAGCAAGGAATGCAGAAGGAATGGAAATCCTTATGCGGTATTTGCTTCCCACAAGAAATGCAATTATTAACTTTGTCTGACATCGGTCTGAGGCAAGAAAAGTTTCCCCAACGGGGTACTTAGCTTTCAAGAAGACTTCGGCTGAAAAATTTTCGTAAATCTCAAGAGCTGGCCGACCGGCACTTGCGAACTGCTTCTGCTTCGGGCACCGCGCGGCAAGAAAGACTGAAGAAAATGGCATCGGCTGGTTCTTTTATACCCCTGCCGCACTGACGTCAGGGAAGAAGCGACAACCAACGCCGGACCTAGACTTTAGAATTCGGCCGACCGAGGACCCGCCTGATGGCAGGATAACCCTTCTGTTATGACTGCAGCTGTATGCACGATGAACATCCAATGCTTCCCTGGACAATAGGGAGTCACCAGCAAGACTTTTGGCTTGCCTTCTGGATATTGAGAAGAACTTTCTGAATGAGTGAGAAGGCATAAAGGAACAGTTCCTTCCCTGAGATCGAGAAGGCATCCACTCTCCAGGCTAGTGGGGAGGGGTCCCTGGAGCAGAATAGCTGTAATGCTCTGTTCTGGGGTGAGCAAACAGATCTGTGGTGTGCCCCACTGGTGGACAATGTCTAAGAAGACATCCCTGCATAATATCCACTCGTGATGCTGAGAGAATGATCTGCTGAGGGCATCCGCCTGATGGTTGTCCTTGGATGGAATGTAGACTGCCTGCAGTCTGGTGATGTACTAGTTCCCATGCCTGCATTGCAAGCCTGCAGAGTAGGTAGGACCTGGTCCCCCCCCCCCCCATCTGTTGATGTACTACATCACAGTAGTATTTCTGAAGATTTGGAGGGGGACCTGCCTGCATTAAAGGAAGGAAGGTCTGTAAGGCTAGATGGAGTGCAGTCATCTCCTTTATGTTATGTTTTTTAGGTTCATACATTGGTACTAGGCTATCAGCCCTAGGGCCTATACAAGCCTAGCCAAACAATTCCCCGGATATCTCTTCCGCCAATATTTACTTCCCTGGACCCCTGTCTAGCAGGGCGACTGACGTGATCTCCGGGGTGAATTTCCTATCTTCCATCCAATCGTCAAGGTTCCTTTTGAAGAGGGCCAAGGAGGCACTCTGCTTGATATGTATGGGCAGTCTATTCCAGAGTATGGGGAGTGTCTGGGTCAGGAACCTATCCCTCCAGCATGTTTTGTTCATTGTGATGGCAAGGTTTAGATCCCTAGAGCGTGTGGCTCTGAGGGATTGGGATTTCTTTAAGTGGAGCATGTCCAACAGCTCAGGGTTTGACATGGCCTTCTATGTTAAGCAGAGCTCGCCTTTGAGTAGACTATATGCCAGAGTATAGCTGGAGGTTTTTTTTTTAGATGGTCAGCATAGGGCATCTTCTTTAGGCCTATGATACTTTCAGTGTAGTATTTCTGCGGCCTTTCCAGCTGTTGCAGATGTCTTGGGAGGTACACAGCAAACGAGGCGCTGTACTCTATATAATGGGTCTAATGAGGGATGAGTACAGAGGGACAATGACCTCCGTTTTTCTGAATGAAAAGCCCTTTGTGATAAGGTGTGCCACATAGGATTTCCTGAATGTTGTGGCGATGTGGTTATCGAAGGTGAGACCACTGTCCACCTGTGTCCCCAAGTCTCTCATCACACTTTCGGTGTTTAGTGTACTGGGACCTATGTGGTAATTCATGGGTACACGTTTTTTCCCAAAGGGGATAACTATACATTTCTTGGCATTAAGCTTGAGCCCATGGCTCTGGCACCAAGCATCTGTTTCTGTAAGGCCCTTTTGTAGAATATCCACATCATTTGGGGATTCAGTAATGGCTCCCAGTTTGCAGTCATCTGCGAACTTTGTTAGCCAGAGTCTCTTAGTGTTGGCCTGTACTTCAGAGAAGTAGATGCTAAACAAGAGTGGTCCCAAGACTGAACCCTGAGATACTCCACTTGTCTGGAGCTGGATTTGGAGTCGGCTACTTTTACAGTCTGGGTTCTGTCAGTACGCCAGTTGGCAACCCATTGAGTGACGTAGGGATTTATGCCCAGCTTAGTAAGTTTATCTAGGATTCCAGAGTGGGGGATGGTGTCGAAGGCCTTACCCTCGTCCACAGCTCCGGAGACTGATTTGAAGAAGACAATCAGGTTCAGAGACAAGATCGGCCCTTCACAAACCCAAACTGGGTGGGGTCCAGTGTTTGAAGGTTGCCAATGTCTGTTTATAAGTTCCATGATAATGCGTTACATGGCCTTGCAGATCAGGCTAGTCAGACTGATGGGATGGTAGTTCCCGGGATCCAAGGTGTATCCCCGCTTGTGGAGTGGGGGAACTGTAGCTGTGCGCCACTCAGTGGGCACAAAGCCTGAGATGAGGCTATGATTAAACATGACACTTGGGTGAGGTGCCAGTTCATTTTGTAGTTCATGTAGTACACAGCCCAGGATGTTATCTGGTCCCATGAATGCTGTATTCTTAGCTTTGGAGAGTGCATTTTTCTACCTGTGTGGCCATGATTACCGGAATTTGGCAATCTTTTGGTACTGAGATGGGTCCTTTAGGGGTGAAAGAGGGGTGAAGTTGGCACTAAATCTACCTGCCAGGATATTGGCAAAATCCTTGGGATCAGTATATTTAATGCCATTCTGTCGTACCTCAGAGCAGATCTGTGCATTGCCATTTAGATTCTTGACATAACTATAGAATGCCTTGTAGCTGCCTTTGGAATCTTTGGCAATTTTATTTTCGTAACTAGTTTTGGAGGATTTTATGAGGGATCTCAGCTTCTTACTGAGGCTGGTAAGGGAGTTTTTGCATCCTGGGATCTTCCTCTCTTCTGCAACAGTTTCTTCCTTCTGTTGTATAGTTTCTTTATGGCAGGGGACCACCAGATTGGCTTCCTTTTTGTGGAACAGAGCGTCTTGGTTCTATTTGGGATGGCACAATTCATGCACGAGTGGATGTGCTTGCACAGTGCCTTAGTGTAGGATTCAGCAGTCGAACTTTCATCTCCTGTCTGCATGGGTGCCATGAAGTTTGTCACTTCTAACTTAAGTAGCATGAAGTTTGCTTTGGAGAAGTTTTTTACGGAGGTTTCCTTACTGGGGGTGGGGTGGGATGTAATGTCAAGGGCGATTTGCTTATGGTCAGACCTGACCAATGAGGGGGTGACCACTGGTGTGGAGCATGCATCTCCCATGTTGGTAATGACCAGGTCTAGGATATTGGAGCCCCTGGTGGGACAATGGATTAGTTGATTCAGGGCGTTGGAATTTATGAATTCCAAGAACCGTTGGGAAAATTCCAATTTTCCTTCAGGGTAGTTG